>NC_133664.1:217976431-218245155 GCF_037893015.1 Macrotis lagotis | reverse complement strand
GTTTTGAGCTCCAGGCATTTAGTGAACCTTTATCAAAGGGGAAGTGTATGGTGCATTGACTACTTGAGTTCTCTGGCCAGCAGAGAACTGTTCCCAGCTTGCAGTGAATGAGACAGGAGGCACAGATAGTACAGCACTCCAAATTTTATTAGGGTCACACAGCAGCTTATATCTTAGTTTACTTTCATATTCATGGACAACTCATGCTACCAGCTTAAGCACCAATCATATTAAAGATTACACATTGGTTAGATCATTACACATTGATTAAACAGTTACACATTCTTATAAATACTACATTGCTCTTGCTATAATGCGATTCTTGATCAATGCCAGGAGCTGGGTTGTGCTAATCTTATGGAAAAGCAAAGGGGTTTGGATCATGCTGGTCTCCTGAGAAAACCGAGCCAGTGTTTTTGCAAAACAAGAGGCCAAGAGGGTCTTTAAACCATTACCTTTGTCATTTCACAGCTGTGGTCCTTAAGGATCCCTAACAATTCCCCCCCTTTTTATTTTTCCTTAATTGGGCCTTTGATCAAGATTGTTCTGCAAAGCAGACCATGCAAATTGAGCAAGAAATGATAGTATGATTAAAACCAGAAGGGTTGTTCTTATAGTGTATCAATGATATATAAGGTGTGCTATCCCCAAGAAGGAAAAAATAGGTGACTAAAATAAGCAATGATTTTTGAGCTGTCTTATCTGGTAAAAGATCTTGTTTAGAAGCATCATTAATTTGTCATACTAAATCATATAAATCTTCAATTTGCATAGAAATATTACCATTATCTATAATCCATTAAAAAGATTCTTAATTCTTTCCCATGAATGATGGGATTCATTATATTGTAATTTTGTCAAGAAAACAGATGAATATTGATCATCACATGCCAAACTAGCCTTATTTTCTATCATATCTACTTTATCCACAATATTCTCAATAGTATCCCTTAATACTTTGATGGCTTTATAAAATTCCTCATCTATTATTCGCTGTTCCTTGAATCCTAAAGAGATGTTCTTAGCTAACTCTTCTAGGAATTGAGCCTGTACTATTTCATTCTTTACAGTGTTTACAGACATTGTTAGAGAAATTGATGAAGTAATAATAGATATTAATAAAGATATTCCTAAAATAACACATGAAATGCATCTTTTTTCTATTATTACTATAAGATATTGAGAAATCCTTTTTTTTTATTTCAGAAAACACATGATCAGCCCTACTTTTATGCCAATTCTGGACTTTTATGGGTATCATCACATACCTCAGCCTAGTAATGATAATTATTGTTCCTAGGGTTCTACTACCAATACATTCTGTTACAGTAAAATTTAGACAGGATATAGTGTAATAACCATCCATTACTGATATATTTACAGTAGATCCATACATAAAGGCATAATTGTTCCCCAGACAAGCCCTCCCCATCAATGTCTCACGTGAAGTGATTCTGTTGGAAGTATCTTTTCTTGTGATGTTGCTTAGTCCATAATCATAGCTATTTTTCAGCCTTCTCCTAAAGTTTTTCCCCAAGTATCCATATGTAATGGAGCAGGGAATCCATGATAATCTATTATAGCAGGTGGCTTGTCTGCAGGAAAGGAATAGTGTCATTGGGTATAAGTTAGATGTTAAGTTACTGTAACTACTGGAATACACATGTGATTATTTTTGGAGAAACAGAGAGATTTTTTTCTGACAATCCAGGAAAATTAAATCTAACAGGAGTATTAGTGTGATTGTAAAACAGATCACATTCAAATTGTGGTTGAACTATTTGTGAAAGATTTAGGGGTCTTCTCTCCTTCTTCCACAACTCGGACCCAAGGTGGTTGAGAATTAAAAAAAAAACCATTTCTTTTCCTCCTCTGGGCATTCCATCATGCTAGTTTGCATTTGAGATAACAGCATCACAACAGCCCATAGTTTTTGTATATTCTGCTTGTTTTTTCTTCTACCCCTTTTATATGATCTTCTTCAATGATAGATCTTGCATTTTGAGCAGTTCAGCATTCACCTCCATCTAGAAAACTTGGCCCTTTTGTTAATACTTTGTTAGGTTCATTCCATATTCCATCCTGATCTTTCCACATAACTTGTTCATTATGTATCTTTTGTGCAAGTTGTTTGTTTAGTTTAGAATTGCTATTGCCATTTACTGGAGGATGACAGTAGTATTTCATGGCTGGAGTTATACATTGTTATTAAATGTTAAATAATTGTATGTAAAACATACCATTTCTATCCTAACTTTAGGTTTATTCCCAAAATTCCCCTTATTTTGTTTTTGGAGAAAGGTTTTCAGTGTCCAGTTGACACATTCTACAATAGTCTGGTCATGGGGGTTATAAAGTATTCCTGTTATATGTATAATGTTAAATTCCTTACAAAAGGTTCCAAAAGACCTAAACATATGCCAGACCATTATTTGTTTTAATGGAAACTGGGAGAAACAGGAGATCAAACAACAGCGATTTCCATTTTATTTTAGGGGGCATTAATTTTTTTCTTTCAGTGGCCCCTGTGAAAGATCCATAGAGATGGTGAGTTCTGCTTGCATGAGCAAGTCTCTTCCCCATAAGATCATGGGAAGTCCTTGTACCACATATGGTCTAATCTTCCCCTGTTTATTTTCAAATTCCCAATCCCTTATACAACCTTCTTCCAAGTTTACCATTTTTGCTTCTTTAAAATTAAACATTAAGTTCTTAATCTACATGAAACATAATGTTTCCATACTGACATTTCATTCTCTTAAAGTTAACCTTATAACTAAATACTTGTCTATGAATTTAGTTTTATATATATGTATGCATACATATATATAATTTCAAAAAATCCAGTGTAAAACTTTTACCAATGCCAGGATCACAGGATACATATATAATTTCTTCTTAAATAATTGATATTAAGTAAGAAATATTTCCTTTAAGAAACACTAGGTAGGGGAGGCTAGGTGGCGCAGTGGATAGAGCACCGGCCCTGGAATCAGGAGTACCTGAGTTCAAATCTGACCTCAGACACTTAATAATTACCTAGCTGTGTGGCTTTGGGCAAGCCACTTAACCCCATTTGCCTTGCAAAGAAAACCTGGAAAAAACCCCCCAAAACAAAAAAAGAAACACTAGGTGGAAGAACACAGCTTTTCACAATCTCTCTAAGCCAAAAATCCTTGAGAGATATAACCTTATTGGCAAGGTGTTATCCAGTTTTCGTATAACAAATCTTTACAAAGATAATGGATAATGGATAATTCATTCATTGTTATTGTAACACAATCTTAAAGTTTCAAAAAATTGTCTGACTCTATAAATTTCAAACTCATATTCAAAATTACCTTCAATTATTTTCTTTTTCAAAATATAAAAGTTTGCAAATCCTTTTTATCTGTATCAATGCTATTCTAACTTCTCAATGCTCTAAATTAAAAGAACTTTCTATCCTCACTGGCAAATGATATTCTGGGAATTGGAGATTCCTCACATTTTAAGATATCAAGGTAGTATGCACTAATTATTTAGACATAGTAATTAAGACTAGTTCAAAAAATAATTTTAGGGAAAATTTTAATTTCTTCTAGGTCCTTATAAGTATAATTTGTTAAATCAGTAAATAAAATTCTATTAGTCTATTAGACCAGAAAAGAGACAATAGAAAATAAGAGAAAATAAGAGAACCCCTTCTCCTCCAAAAGCAACATGATTCTCAGGAAAATCTCCTTTTTTGGCACCAATCATGAGTTTTGGGAAAAAAGATCTAATTTTGAATGGAAATAAGATCGACCAATTAGAACACAGAGAACAAACAGCAAGCCTGGGAGACAGCTGAGAGTTTTTCTCTGCCTGGATTTTGAAGTAACACATAGACACATAAATGGAGTCAGAGCATTTAGAACCCGAGAAGTCCCCAAAATCTGGGAAACCTACTCTGCTCTCACACTAAAGGGTCCCTTTAAACATGACACAAAGACAAAAAACAAGATACCAGATAAACACATACACACTCCTTTGAACTGCCTTTATGGTTATCATAGTTCTAGAGGACTGTATTTTTTCTATAAACATTCCCATTACTGGTGTAGAGCCTGAATTTTCTAATAATATTCCTTGTGCTACTATTTGGTTGACTTCAATATTTATATGATTTTTGTAGGGGAATAAAAACTCAGATTTCATTTCCTTCTAATATAGTAAACTGGATATGTAAGCTGGTATAGTCTGTACTTGGTGTGTTTACCACTAAATATTTATTACTATTCATTTCTGGTTCCTGTATAGGAAGAGTAACTGTGGTACAAGCTCCTCAGGAACAGAGTTTAATTAAGAATGCTCCCTGTGAGAGGTTAACGCCTGATATTTCTTTCTTAATTCCTTTGTCCCAGAGCTAACCTCTTCCTCCATCCTTAGCATTCCCCATTTGTTTTCCTGGGCCAATGGGAGTTGGCCAGACATTAGGTTTAAATGGCATTCACTTGCCTAATGTCCTGTTTTTTGCACTTCGTACAAGGAGTTATCCACTGAGGACCTCCCCCTTTATTTCCACAGTCCTTTTTAATATATCCAATCTTTCCACATTTAAAGCACTTTATACTATTTTTTTGAAAGCCCCAAGCCATGGTTTGTGCCATGATTTGTACAGAATAGGTGGCAGAACTGATGCTAGCCAGTGAAGCATCTTGCCTATGAAGGTTTTTCACAAACAGGATTACAATTAGTTCTAATTTTTACTGTATATCCCTGTTTCTTCAAAGTCTTATATAATAACCTTATGAGTTTCTTTATCTGAAACTCCTAGTACTTGCCCCATGATAAGATTTTTTTTTTATCTCACCTGTCTGTATATACTGGGGCTGCAACTGGAGACCTCTACTGCTTTGGGCGCCATTTATTTAGAGACTGATCTGCCCTCCATTTATTTAGAGACTGATCTGCCCTGTGGTTGAAGTAATCTTCCCCTAATCCCCTAGGGGGCCCCACATTAGGCTCCACTTGTATAGTACACTGACTACTTGAGTTCTCTGGCCAGCAGATAACTGTTCTCAGCTTGCAGTGAATGAGACAGGAGGCAGACATAGTAAAGCACTCCAAATTTTATTAGGGTCACATAGCAGCTTATATCCTAGTTTACTTCTGTACTCGTGGACAGCTCATGCTACCAGTTTGAGCACCAATCATGTTAAAGATTACACATTGGTTAGATCATTACACATTGGTTAAACAGTTACACATTCTTATAAATACTTCATAGCTCTTGCTATAATGCGATTCTTGATCAATGTCAGGAGATATAAAGGAGCTGGGTTGTGCTGATCTTATGGAAAAGTAAAGGGGTTTGGATCATGCTGTTCTCCTGAGAAACTAAGCCAGTGTTTTTACAAATCAACAAGAGGCCAAGAGGGTCTTTAAACCATTACCTTTGTCATTTCACAACTGTGGTCCTCAAGGATCTCTAACAGGGAAGGAGACAGAAAATGAGTAATGAAGGGCTATAAGGACAAAAGACAAAAATAACCAAATATTTAAGGGGGAATAAAACTGAGTAGAAAAACCAAGATATTAATAAGTAAGAAATTAATAATAGAAAGGAAAGTGGTTTTCAAATCACTTAAATAAGCCCAAATACTTCTGAATAAAAGTTGAAAGACAAAAAGACAATGAAACAATATCTAAAGAAGTTGAGAGCCCCCTGAAAGCAAGGAACTATTCCAGACAACTTGAATCCATTGTGATTAATTCTAATAATTCTAATTTTTTTTTTAGTTTTTTTGCAAGGCAAATGGGGTTAAGTGGCTTACCCAAGGCCACACAGCTAGGTAATTATTAAGTGTCTGAAACCAGATTTGAACCCAGGTACTTCTGACTCCAGGGCCGTTGCTTTATCTACTGTGCCACCTCGCTGCCCCATAACAATTCTAATTTAATAATTCTAAGGGAATTCCAATAGTACAACTCTACTTTATGCCCCTCCAGTATTTACAGACAGGAATGGAATAATTTGTTCTAAGAACAAAAGAGCTCAAGATGCTACCCAAAGTTACATACTCTGCAAACCTGAGCATAATAGACAATTAAAAAATACTACCATTCAATGAAAGACATTTGAAACTTTACTGCATAGCTAAGAAACCGGACTCAGTGTCTAGATATCAGATTGGTTTAATACTTAACTTCTGATTTCAGGTTATTCTGACCACAGAAAGAACCTTTCAGTGTCTGTTTCCTTGTTCTTTTGTTTGAATTCTGTATATTATATTATTTACAGACACTGGGATGGAGGAGGTGGGGGAATGTAGACTAAATCATTTCAGTTTTGGGTTTTGCTCTCTTCCATATTAGCTATGGTGAAAGAAACAGAATCTGATTTGCTACTAGAGGGGTGGTATCTACCTAGATGGGTTCAATCTGTCACAGAGGATTAAGAGAAATACAGAAAAAGAAAGGAAGGAAAGAAACTGAGATAGAGATATCTGCTTGAGGACTTTGTTGACTCCCTTTCTGGACTCATATGTTGATTCCCTTTTCTGGACTCCCTCAATCTTCTCCAGGTGAGCATTTGAGGGGTGGGAGACAAAGAAGACAAGGAAGACAAGGTTCTCCCTATATACCAAGATCTCCAAGGTCTCCATTTATTTACCAGAATACTAGTGCTTAAATACCTTCCCAGTCCCATAATCCACTCCCACTCCAGAGGCACCTTAGTAAGATAAGAAGATAATTTACAGTGTTCCCATACACAACAGTCCCTAACATATCCCCCTTTTTGTCTTTTTTTGAAACAAAATTATTACATAATGAATTCCACATAAATTATAAACAAAAGTTCAAAAATAAACAAATGTCAATAGTAAAAGCCAATATTCCTAAATTCCTTGAAATACATTTTATCCCCAATTTACAAAGATTACAAAGTTTTTTCTTTTGCCAACAAAAAACTTTTCAAAGCAATCAAATTCAAAATTCAAACTAAAAGGAGTAACCTTTAACTTTACCTAACTATTTCAGAGTTTAGACACTAACACAAACACAGAAAATAACTCTTTTATATTTCAAACTTATCAAAGTGAGATTGTTGGACACCCTGACTGGCATCAAAATCTCAAAATATAGAAATATTTTCCCACCTCTCCAGGCCAGTAGAGAAATATAAAACCATCCTATTGATGATTAAATACACATATACACATGACACACCAATTAAGACCAGTCAACAGAATACAAACCATAGGCATAGGCTTCAAAATCTAAATTTCCCAATCCCAGAAAAAAATCTTCCTCTTTTTTCTTAACTAATTAACCACGAAGCTTCCCAATCAATAAGCTATTGAAAAATATAGTCATTGCCCACCCCCTTCTCCTCGAACCAGGAAGAAGGCATGGGGGGGGGTCCATTTATATCTAGAATAAGTTTTTGGAGGGGTCTTGTCCTTGTAGAATCTTGCATTCCATCTAAGACATAAGCTTGAGTTTCGAAGTTCCAAAAAAGGAAGATTTCCCTTCTCCCTCCGTCTGCAGAGGGTGGGAACTGCAGAGAATGAGAGATGTTACTTAAGATGTTGACAGTACAATCTAGAGTTGTTGCACCCCATGAACAGCGGTCAACATTGGCGTCAAAGTCCCTGTCAGAGTCTGCATCAGGGTCTTCGTCAGCGATGAAAGGTCTCTGCAGCTGTCCACAGGTCCAGGGGCCCAGGTTACACCCAGAGCCCACAGCACAGTCAGGCAGGCAGCTGTGGCCAAAAAGAATGGCAAGTAGGTTCTCCACATCTGGTTCATGGTGCTGGCACTGCGAGGCAGACTGCTGCTTGAGAAAGAAGCTCCCTCCCCTTGGCACTGCCTTGGAGACTCCACTTCCCACTGACTCCTCAATGCTGAATACTATTTGTCTTTTCACTTTCACTTTACACCTCCTTGATTAAAATCAGCCCCCCCCCAGTAACAAATCAGCCTGTTACTTTCTCCAGAGTCCTCTGCTCTGGGATGTCTCCTGGTTCTCTTGCTTGTATCTGCTGTGTCCTTATTCCAGACTTTACTCAGATAACTCCGCCTTCTTTTCCCTCTATGGGTGCCATAATGTTGAGTCCCTTTCCTGACTCATATGTTGAATCCTTTTTCTGGACTCCCTCAATCTTCCCCAGGCGAGCTTTGGAGGGTCGGGAGACAAGGAAGACGGGTTCCTCCCTATACCTTAAATACCTTCCCAGTCTCTTAATCCACTCCCATTCTCATTCCCATGCCACTTAATAAGATAAAGTTCTGGTGCACAAGGGCACCAGGTGAAGATAATTTACAGTGCTCCCATACACAACAGTCCCTAACAGGACTTCTAGTCAAATTTAACAGATAACAGATATGCTCCCAGAGTCCTTGTTGGATCAAACTAAGAGGATTCATAATTTGCCAATTAAGAGTGGTTAGGCTAGTTCTAACCCTGCTCTGATTAAGTCCCCAGGACTATGTATCATACAATCCCTTCTACCTTAGCTCCTTTATTCATTTAGTTGATTGAATCACTGTGATGAACTGGTTGCCTAACATTATTCTTACACTAATACACTTAGTACAACTACAGTTTAATAAGAGAAATGACACAGTGGGTAGAGCACTGCCTTGGAGTAGGGAGGGCTGAAGTTTGAATTCAGCCTCAGACATTTGACTCTTATTAACTGTGTGACCTTGGGCAAGTCCTTTAATTCTGATTGCCTTGCATCCAGGGCCATCTCCAGTCATCCTGATTCATATCTGGCCACTGGACCCAGATGACTGGAGGAGAAAGTGAGGTGGTGACTCAGTACAACACTCCCTCACTCAAATCCAATTCACATGATTGTCATGGCATCACTTCCCTGATGTTGTGGTCTTCTTTGAAAATGAAGGACAAACATCCTGAGGGAAATGAACATGTTCTAGTCAAAATAAGTTGTTCAGGGTTGAGCATTCAAAGGCCAAATGCTCATAAACTAATAGCAGGTAAAAAGCTCTCTTTTTCTCTCCTTCTACCCTTCCTACAAATATCTCAGGAAAAACTTTGTCTTATGTTGTGAAAACCTGTCTTGTATTGTGTCAACTGTTATTCTACCTTGTAAGATATCTAAGAGGAAAAATGCACCCAACTATGAAGAATGCTGTTTTTTAAAAAACCCACAGAAAGAAAGTTTTTGGGGAAGAGAATAAAGTTTCATATGTTAAACAGCTCTCCTACCTCTCTATAATTTGATGCTAAACTCTCCAACTAAGTTAAGTAGAGACTTGCTCCTATTTTAGATTTTCAGTAAGAGATGGGATTTTAGGAAGAAGAAAAAAAAATCCTACAAGAGGCTTTCTGTCATTTCAGTCCTGGACAAGTTGGAATGATACAGATTAGGTCAGAAAATCAAAAATTTCCTTTCTTTCCAGGAAACTTTTCCTTGTTAGTAGAAATTTATAGCATTATAAAGTTAACAATGTTCTTTTTTCACTGAAATGTAATGTTTTTGTTGTAAAATTTAAAGTGATGGTTTGGAGATTTTTATAAATCCTGAAATATTTTAAGAGAAAATGAAAATGTGAGAATGCCACAATAATGTTTTTAAAGAGACCTAATGGAAAGCAGTAGGCTCTATAATTTGAAGTTCTGGCAATTAATGACTTTTGGGAAAGTTGAGATTTTGAATGAAACCATTTGTGATTGTAAATTCGGGTTTGACTTGATTATTTATCCCCCAAATAATGCATAATGTTGATCTCATTTAAAGCGGGATATTTGTGATATTTAACCCTCTCTAGATATTTCAGGCTTCAAAGGAAAATATATTTGATATTTGACATTTAGGCAAAATGCTTAGAAACAACATATATAAGAATGCAAAGAGCAAACTACTCTATAATGATCTTTTGAATACAATTAGTATACAATGCCAAATTGATAGATGAAGTGATTTACTATGTAAGATACTTTGGACAAGCAGACAACTAAATTGTTGATATTTGACTAGCAAAAAGTTTTTGTTTATATTATTTTTAGGCTTCTGAATTTTTCTTGTATTGTGATTTTTGGGGAAATCATTGTATAAGGAATGTTGTTAATTTGAAAATTGATGTCTAGAAGGTGATACAATTGTATATTGTAAAATTAATTCTTCTTTTCATAGTGTTGATACTATGGTTAAAACATCTGTTGTGTTTAATTGAGTATATTATGATTAAAAAGAATATTATTTACAATCTGGGAAAATATTACAGCTTTTCTTTGGGGGTTTGCCAAATTTTCTGTCCTCTGGATTCTTTGCCCCTAATGAGATAATAAATATTATTGACTCTGTGAGAGAAGTTGCTGAAGGAATGTTGTAGAATGTTGTAGAATTTTAAAAGAATGAAGTGATTTAAGGAGAAATTAGGCTCTCTCATAGTTAAAGAGTCTTACAAGTTTATTTTATATAGAGTATTTTTATCTGAAAGATTGTTGGACCATCACTTATGAAAATAATAAAAGTGCACTGAAATAGTATATGTTAGGGTTACAACTTGGGATTGACATGTTCCAGGTTTGAAGATTTTATTTTAGCATCAAGGGTTAATTTACAATACTTTCAAATATGTTTATTTGTCAGTACCAAGACCAGTATTTTTCTGGGTTTTGAGTGAATTATCATGTATTCACTATATGTGTGAAACTCCAGAATGTGATCATTTAATTAATTTCTAATGATTGATTCAAGATACATTTGAATTTAAAAAGATAATTAAAACTTGTAAGTGCTTATTTTTAACTTCTTATAATTACAGAAAATAATATGCATAGCTTTAAGATCTGAAGAAAAATCTCTTACAACTATAATTTAATATTATTCTAGCTTTAATTCAATTATTGTAGGGGACTTTCCCTACCCACCCAAGGGTTCCAGGAGTTCACTTGCAATATACACACCTTCTGGGCATCCCTGGGTCTAGTGACCAGCAACAGTCTTGGACTGAAGAGTTGAGAGAAGCCAGAAGGCAAAAAGAGTGCAAAGCAAGCAGTTCTTTTGACAATTATATACTTATTTGGATGAGGAATGGTAAACGATCTCAGTATCTTTGCCAAGAAATCCTAAGTGAGGTCACAATCAAATATGACTGAAAAAATTTATTTGGAACTTCAAATTTTGGTAAGTGGTTACTATCTTCCCGGCAATGCTCTAAGCAAAAAGAAGACAAAAACAGTCTCTGTTCTTTAGGAACTCACAGTTTTATGGAGAAAACAATATGCAAACAACTATATATAAACAAGATACACTTAGGATAAATTGGGGATGTTCTCAGATTAAGAAAGAGTAGGAAAGGCTTCTTGCAGTAGGTGGGACTTGAAGTTAGGGAAGTTAAGAGGTAGCAATAAAGAGGGAGGGCATTCTGGTCATGGGGGACTAAACAGTGAAAATGATCTGAGTCAGGAGATGGAGTATTGTGTTTTAAAACAGAAAACTAGTCAGTATCACTGGATATTAGAGTAGATGAAATGGGGTAAGGTCTAAGAAGACTGGAGAGCTAGAAGGGGACCAGATTATGAAATGGAAGTAACAGGGAGCCACTGCCATTATTCAATGTGATCAGATGTGTTTTAGAAAGATCAGTTGAAATGACCTAGCTGTGTGGCCTTGGGCAAGCCACTTTACCCCCACTGCCTTGCAAAAATACTTAAAAAAAAAAAAGAAAGATCAGTTGAATAGTTGAATGGAGATACTTGAGACTGGGAGAACTTACCAGTAGGATATTACAATAGTCCAAGAACTAAGTGATGAGGACCTGCATTAGAGTGGTTGCAATGTGAGAGGAGAGAAAGGGAAGTATAATAGAGATTGTATAAAGTCATAAATGACAGGACTTGAGAACAGATTGGATATGGGGAGCAGTGAGAGAATGAAGAGCCTGGGTGCAGTTTTTGGCAAATTTGAGTTTTTCATCCAGTAGTTGGAATGTTTGGTTTTATTAAAAACTATTCTGTTAATTTTCTTCTGTATCTTGACCTTTTCTTTCTACAGATGAATTTTGATTTCTTTGGGGGGGGTTTATAAAAGCATCTTTTGGTAGTAAATTAATTTAGGGACTACTGTTATTTTCTTATGATGGCTTGATCTATGCACGAGCATCAATATTCATTAAATTACCTAGTTCAGTCTTTTTTATGTGTGCAAGAAGTGTTTTGTAATACAGTATATTCTGGTAGTTAAAAATATGGAATGCATTACAAATCTTTTTTTAATTATATATTTTATTTATTTTCCAATTATATACAATAGTGGTTTCTACCTATTATTTTTTGTAAGGTTTTGAATTTTTCAATTTTTACCCCCCCCCTCTTCCCCCCCCCAGAAGGCAATCTGACAATCTTTACATGCATTACAATTTCACAGGTCATCCTTGCGGAGGGGCATGCTAATTTTCTGTATTGCTCTGATTTTAGTAAATATGTTGCTGAATTGAGTATTCTTTGCTTTTGTTTTTAATGTGTCTATGTTTCTAATCTTTATTGGTCAATAAGAACTCTTAACTGTCTCTTTTCATCATTAAGAAGCCTGACAGTTTGTTCATCAGACAGTTCTCATTTTTGAAATGTCTGAAAGAATCTTAGGCAGTACTTCAGCCTGTAGTGTGTCATGTAACCTTGGAATGCTCCTAACAGTACAGATAATATGAATGCTGCTATTTCTATGAAATCTGCAGCTGCATCCTGTTATTGTACCGTTGACTTGTATTTCTACACTTTTCTCATTACAACTAGTTCTCACTGTTTATAATAATGGGGGATGGGGAATGAGGACTAACTACCATGGTAAATTGCTGTAAGTAGCAGAGCAGATTGAGTGTTGTACCTGGGCTCAGAAATATGTTCAAATTTTAACTTTGATAGTTGTTTGCTGTGTTGGCTAGTGACTATCTTCCTGAGACTCAGTTTCTTCATCTATAAAATTGGCATAAAAACCTATTTCTCCTTTACATGTGTGTTTAGATGATGAAATAGCACAATGTATATAAAGTGCTCTGCAAACTTTATAGTACTCCATAAATATCCATATGATAGGTTTTGAGAGCTTTGCTTTATTTAAAAAAAATCTATATAATGTTAAATAAATTGTTAAATTTAAATGTTTATTTAAATTTAATGTTAAATAAATAAATTGAACTATAACTATTAACCTAATCATCTTTTAATTATATTTTGAACTTTTCCTATCACAAACATTTTACACACAAATTTTAATTTGACTGATTTTAAAGTTACTTCCTCTTCTTGTTTCCCAGTATCTCAGGTAATGATTAATGATAAAATGGTAAAATAGTTGGGGGTTGGTGGGGAGTTTGGTGGAGAATAGCATTGGATTTGGGACATAAAACCAAATCTGAGAGTAATTTGTCTTGTCATTTTGGCATTGATTATCCATTCTCCTCCTAAGGTACATAAGAAATAGTCACACAAAATTTTCCTATTGGGATCTGGGAGTAAATTTTTGGTTACCATGCTGAATTCATACTTTATAATACTGACTTTTAAAAATAACATTAAAAATAGGTTAATGTTTTTGAGATTACAAATTATAGAGGTGTTAGTGATCTGTGTCTGGTATAGGAGTTTTCTGTGCAGGTATTATCTACACTGAAGAAATTATGGGTCTGGACTTAACCCCCCCCCCCCCCAATACCGACCTTATGGGCTTGATTGTTATTTTTTTTAGGTTTATTTTTTTTATTTTTTAAATTTTTTTGCAAGGCAATGGGGTTAAGTGGCTTGCCCAAGACCACACAGCTAGGTAATTATTAAGTGTCTAAGGTTGGATTTGAACCCAGGTACTCCAGATTCCAAGGCCGGTGCTCTATCCACTGTGCCACTAGCTGCCCCGATTGTTATTTTTAATGTATACAATTGCTATATTTAAATTCAAGTAATCAAACATTTTTAAAGTAAATCAAACATTTTAAAATCAAACATTTTTTTTGAAAAATTTTCAAAGTTGAGGAGATTCTATATATTTTCATGAGATTGAATTAAATGCAATTAAATGAGCAAAATGAAGTGTCATTGACTTGGACTATATTCCTTCTTTTTCTCTTTCTGTAATGTTTTTACTAGTCAGTCAGAGAACACAATTAGTTTATAGCAAAGGTATTCAAAGAAATAGCAAAAGAGGAAAAAAGAAACAAAATATTTTCCCATAAACCTGAGGCAAAAAACACACTGGAGAGCATGCACATACTTAGACACACACACATGGAGGTTCACACATTCCTCTGTTGCAGTAGCGCAATGTATATCTTTTTATAGATAGCATTGCATGGCTCCCACTGGGCATCCTACTGCTTTCATAAGGACCTGTTGTCTCTGCCCCCCATACAAACTCTACTTGACATTTAGGTATTTCCTGAAATTTTTTGTTTGGTATTACACCTTATCATTTGGTCTTGAGTATTTTTTCTTTTTATTTTTTTAATCAATTTTATTTTATTTTAAGTTTCAAATTCTCTCCCTAGTCTCACTTCTTCCCTTCTTATTATGATGACAAGAAAAATAATATCCATTATAAATATGTATAGACATATAAAACAAATTTCTGTATTAGTCAATTTACAGAAACAAACAGAAAAAAAGAGAAAGAAATAGAAGAAAATATGCACCAATCTATACTCTGAATTCTCTGGAAGAGAATACATGCTTCATAATGAGACCTTTGAAACTGTGGGTCATCATTGTGTTGATCTTTAATTACTAGGTCTTTAATAATTATCTTTACAATTCTGATTTTATTATAAATGGTTCTCCTGGTTCAACTCAACTTACCTTTCATTGATTCATTCAAGTCTTCCAAGTTTTCATCTGAAACCATCCCCTTCATTATTTCTTAGAGCACAATAGTATTCTACCACATTCATATAGCATTACCTTGCTCAACCATTGTCCAAATTAATGTGAATACCCTTTGGTTTCCATTTCTTTGCCTCAAAAAGCTGCCACAAATATTTTTGTGCATATGGATGCTTTTCCTCTTTCTTTAATCTCCTTGATTTAGTAGTACTTTTGTTGGATCAAAGAGTATGTGAAATTTAAAAACTTTTTATGTATATTCTAAATTGCTTTCCAGAATGGTTGGATTAATTCACAGCTCCACTAACAGGTCATCAAAATATTTGTTTTCTCACAGGCCTTCAAGAATTTATCATGTTCTTTTTTTAAAAAATCTTAATCTAATGGGTATGAAGTAGTATCTCAGGGCTACTTTAATTTACATTTTTCTTTTTATTGTTCATTTAGAACATTTTTCATGTGTTTTTTGATAGCTTTGCTTTATTTAAAAAAATCTGTATATTTGATCCTTTATCAACTAAAAAGTGACTCATTCTTGTAAATTTGACTGTTTCCCCATAAATTTTAGAATTAATTCTTTATCAAAGAAATTTGCTATATTTTCTCCAGTTTCCTCTTTTTCTTCCAATTTTTGCTTGCATTGGTTTTGTTTATGCAAAAACTTTAAAAATTTTATGTAATTAAAATTATTTCCTTCTTGGTTTGATATGAAATCTTCCCCTATCTATAGATTTGACAGATAATTTCTTCCAAGCTCCACCAATTTACTTATGATATTACCCTTTATGTCATTTTATGCTTATCTTGGTGTGTGAAATGTTGGTCTGTACCTGGCTTCTGTTAGTTTACATGAAATTGTGACTTCTTGTCCCCATAGCTGTAAACTTAGGTTTAAAGTACACTAGGATACTATGTGACTAATATGTTACACTGATCAATTATTTTTTTTATCCATTGGCAAATAGTACTAGTACAACTTTGTTGTATTTGACATCTAGTACCCCTTCCTTCCTATTTTAAATCGATTTTCTTGATTGTTTGATCTTCTAGGTGAATTTTATTATGACTTTTTCTAGCTCTATAAAGTAATTCTTTGATTAAATTCACTGAATAAGTAGATTAAGTAGTATTTCTATTTTATTGGCTCATACTATATACAAACAATGTTTCTCAAGTTATTTAGCTCTTCAGGTGAAGAATGCTTTGTTACAATCTTCACATAGTTTCTTTTTTTTTTTTTTTGAGAATGAAAGTATTTTAATTACACAACACAAGGAATAGACTGATTACAATAACATCCAATACAGCAACTAATACATTAAAGACAATGGGTTAGTAATACTATAATCAAAGTAGAAGAAAAAGATAAAGATAACATTACCAATTTGGGGGAGCACCAACTCTGAACAGTCTGTGGCTGGGGGGATCCCATGTTCTTTTCCAGCCTCTCTGTTAAGTCCCGGTTTGGGAAAGAAAGGAAGAAAGAAAGAAAGAGAGAAAGAGAGAGAGAGAGAGAGAGAGAGAGAGAGAGAGAGAGAGAGAGAGAGAGAGAGAAAAGAAAGAGAGGAAGAAAAGCCCCAGGCAGAATCAACTCTCCATGGGTGAGATTCCCCTTCACATAGTTTCTATATGTTTCTTGGCAGGTAGATTCCACAGTATTTTATATTGTTTGTAGTTATTTTAAATGGAATTTCTCTTTTTCTTTTCCTGCTGGGTTTTGCTTCTAATATATATATATATCTACTCCTTCTTAATGGAACAGCTCTAAATATCACTTTTTAAGAGTAATTAAGAGAATCCTGGAAATAGAATTTACTAACTCAACATTTTGCATAATTGGAATTTAAAGGGAAACATAACTCTGTATTTCAGTTTCTAGGGGAGTTAAGGTGTCTCCTAAAAAGATTTTGAATCCTATTTTAAATTTATGGCAGCTCTTCTCATCAGACAAATTCCAGTTCCTTCCCATTTGAAAGTTTTAGAAATGAGGAAAAGAGACTTAATTTCTAGGTCTGGACCTTTTCCTTTCTGAAAAAATTTTTTAAAAAAATTTCATTTATTTATTTTTCCAGCTACTTGCAAAAATAGTTTTCAACAATTGTTTTGGTAATGTTTTCAGCTTCACATGTTCTCCCTCTTCCCCTCCTCTCCCCCTTCCCTGATAGAAAGCAATCTAATATAGGTTATACAACAATACCTATGTTAAACATATATCCATATTAATTATGTTGTGAAAGAAAAATAAAATAAAAAAGGGAAAACATCATGTGAGGAAGTAAAAACCATAATATCTAAAGTAAAACATAAAAATTGAAAATAGTAAGCTTTGGGGGTGGCTAGGTGGTGCAGTGGATAAAGCACCGGCCCTGGAGTCAGGAGTACCTGGGTTCAAATCTGGTCTCAGACACTTAATAATTACCTAGTGATGTGATTGTACTTTTTATCACAGGTCCTTTAGAATTGTATTTGATTATTGCACTGTTGAGAGCAAGTCCATCATAGATGATCATCACACAGTGTTGCTATTGGTGTGCACAATGTTCTTTTGGTTCTGTTCACTTCTTTCAGCATCAGTTCATGCAAGTCTTTCCAACTTTTCTAAAGTCCCATCTTTCAGGTTTTTTTAAAAAATTATTTTATTTTTCCAATTACATACAAAGATAGTTTTCAACATTCATCCATTTACAAGTTTATGAGTTCCACATTTTCCTACCACCTTCCATTCCCCCCCTTCCCCATGGTGGTGATCTGGTAAAGGCTGTACATGTACACTTGCATTTAACAGATTACTATTTTAGTCATGCTGTGAGAGAGGAATTAGAACTAAGGGGGGAAAAACCAGGAGAAAGAAAATAAACATCCCATTCACATCTACAGTTATGATAACTAACTCTGATTTTCCCTCCATGCTATCTTCCTTGTTTGTCCTTTTCTCTTTTTTCTCCCCTTCTCCCTCCTTATCAATGTCTTATTTCTGATTTTTGCCTCTCCATTAACCCTTCTATTAGTCCTTTTCCCTTTCTCCTTTTATTTTCTTTTTTTAAATCTTTTTTTCAGCCTTTTGGCTTTGTTTGATGGAATTTTAGTGTCTCACGGAATTATTAATTTCTATTTGTCCAATTCTAGTTTTTAAAGTTTAATTTTCTTCTTAATTTTATTTCTTTTCCAATTGGCTAATTTTATTTTCTAGCTGGTCAATTTTACTTTTAAAATTATTGCTTTCTTCAGTTAATTTTTCATAATTATCCTGGGTGACTCATTTCTTTTCTAAATTTTACTTCTTCTCTTCTTTGGTTTTTAAATCCTCTTTGAACTCTTTTGTAAGAGAAAATCCTTCAAGAAGTCAGAAAGAAACAATTTAAATATCGAGGAGCCACAGTAAGGATTATGCAGGACCTGGTCGCATCAACATTAAGGAATCAAAGGGCCTGGAACAAGATATTTCGAAGAGCAAGGGAGCTTGGAATGCAGCCAAGAATCCACTATCCTGCAAAGCTGAGCCTTCTCTTCCAGGAAAAAAAGATGGACATTTAATGAAATGGAAGAATTCCAAAAATTCCTGATGAAAAGACCAGGGCTAAATAGAAAATCTGGACAGCAAACAGGAGGTTCAGGAGACACATGAAAAGGTTTAAAAAGGGGGGGGGGCAGTAAAAGAAAAAAAACTGCTATCCAATAAGTTGAAACTGGCTATATTCCAGCACAGGGAAAAAGATTCTCATAAATCTTGAGAATTGTAACTCTAATAGAGAGAATATACCTAGTCAGAAGTGATGGACATTCATGACCTATCCATGAAACTGTTATCTAAAGACCAGAGCTAAACAGAAAATTTGGACATCAAACAGGAGGTTCAAGAGACACATGAAAAGGTAAAAAAAAGGGGGGGCAGTAAAAGGAGAAAAAATGCTATCCAGTAAGTTGAAACTGGCTATATCCCAGCATGGGGGAAAAAAGATTCTCATAAATCTTGAGAATTGTAACTCTAACAGAGAGAATATACCTAGCCAGAAATGGTGGACATTAATGACCTATCCATGAGACTACTATCTAAAGAAATGTAACTGGATTTAACCCCACTTGGGAGAAAGACTCTAATAACTCTCAGGAATTTTAACTCTATTAGATAGAATGTACTTAGCTAGAAGTGACAGATACGCAGAATTTTCTGTGACTCAGATAAAATGATTTTAAAACCACTACCTCCTTAAAAAGGGGGACAGGAAGGAGATGGGAGGAAAGAGGGGATTGAATGGGATAAATCTCATTACACTAAGAGGTACAAAATACCTATGGTAAGAGAGGGGAAGAAGGGAGGAGATGAGAAACACCTGAATCTTCTTCTCATCAGACTTGGCTTAAAGTCAATTTATACATACTTAGTTAACTTAAAAAACATCTAACCTTTCAAGTATTAAGAGGGGAAAAGGGGAGTGGGGATGGATAAAGGGAGGAGGAGTGGGGGAAAAGGGGCAACCAACAAAAGGAGGGGAAGGGAAAAGGGAAAAAAAGGAAAGGGGAAAGAAAGGGGAGGGGGTGATATAGGAGGGCAAACACACTGAAGGGGGTGGTATTCAGAAATAAAATACTGGGGGAATACGGATGGGGGAAGGGGGAAAATACAGAGGGAAGAAAGCATGGAGGGCAATAAAGAATTAGTAATCATAACTTTGAATGTGAATGGGATGAACTCTCCCTTAAAACGTAGGTGAATAGCAGAGTGGATTAAAAATCAGAATCCGACAATATGCTGCTTACAAGAAACTCATTTGAAGCAGAGAGATACATATAGAGTAAAGGTAAAAGGTTGGAGCAAAATATATTTTGCTTCAGCTGAAGTAAAAAAAGCAGGGTAGCAATCCTTATCTCAGACAAAGCAGCAGCAAAAATAGATAGTGTTAAAAGAGATAAGGAAGGAAATTTTATCCTCCTAAAAGGTACCATAGACAATAAAGCTATTTCAATACCGAATATATATGCACCAATGGGACAGCATCCAAATTCTTAGAGGAGAAGCTGAAAGAACTACAGGAAGACATAGACAGCAAAACATAGACATAAAACATAGACATTCTACTAGTGGGAGACCTCAACCTCCCGCTCTCAGATCGAGAAAAATCAAATCATAAAATAAACAAGAAAGAAGTTAAGGAGGTAAATAAATTGTTAGAAAAACTAGATATGGTAGACTTATGGAGGAAATTGAATGGGGATAGAAAGGAATATACCTTTTTCTCTGCAGTACATGGAACATATACAAAAACTGACCATGTACTAGGGCAGAAAAACCTAATGATCAACTGCAGAAAGGCAGAAAGAGTGAATACATCTTTCTCAGATCACAATTCAATAAAAGTCATATACAATATTGGGCCAAGGAGATATAGACCCAGAACCAATTGGAAACTGAATAACCTCATTTTAAAGAAAGAGTGGACCAAAAAACAAATTATAGGAAGAATTAACCATTTTATCCTAGATAATGATGATAATAATGAAACAACATACCAAAACCTATGGGATTCACTCAAAGTGGCTCTCAGGGGATATAATATAGCTTTAAATGTTGACATGAATAAATTGGAGAAAGAGGAAATCAATGAACTAAACATGCAACTAAAAAAAATTAGAGAAAGAACAAATTAAATATCCCCAATTAAATACCAAATCAGAAATTCTAAAAATTAAAGGAGAAATTAATAAAATTGAAAGCAAAAAACTACTGAATTAATAAATAAAACCAAGAGTTGGTATTATGAAGAAATTAATAAAATTGATAAACCTCTGGTCAATTTGATTTAAAAAAGAAAGAAGAAAATCAAATTGCTAGTATTATAAATGAAAAAGGTGAACTCACCACCAATGAGGAGGAAATTAAAGTAATAATTCAAAATTATTTTTCCCAACTCTATGCCAATAAATTTGATAATCTAAGTGAAATGGATGAATATTTACTAAAATATAAGTTAACCAGGTTAAATGAAGAAGAGATTAAATACCTAAACAACCCTATATCAGAAAAAGAAATTCAACAAGCCATCATTGAACTCCTTAAAAAAAAATCTCCGGGGTCTGATGGATTCACAACTGAATTCTACCAAACATTTTAAGCAACAATTGGTTCCAATTCTATATAAATTCTTTGGGAAAAATAGGGAATGATGGAACTCTGCCTAACTCTTTCTATGAAACCAATATGGTGCTGTTACCTAAACCAGGAAGAGTTAAAACAGAGAAAGGAAATTATAGACCTATCTCCCTGATGAATATAGATGCAAAAATCTTAAATACAATCTTAGCAAAACAATTACAAGAAGTTATCACTAGGATAGTACATTATGATCAAGTAGGATTTATCCCAGGAATGCAGGGTTGGTTCAATATTAGGCAAACTGTTAGTATACTCAATTATATCAACAACAAGCCTATCAGAAATTATATGATCATATCAATAGATGCTGAAAAAGCTTTTGACAAGATACAGCATCCATTCCTACTAAAAACACTAGAGAGTGTAGGAATAAATGGACTGTTCCTTAAAATAATTAGCAATATCTATCTGAAACCAGCAACAAGCATTATATTCAATGGGGAGAGGCTAGAGGCATTCCCAGTAAGATCAGGAGTGAAACAAGGGTGTCCGTTATCACCCCTACTATTCAATATTGTATTAGAAATGTTAGCTTCAGCAATTAGAGAAGAAAAAGAAATTGAAGGAATTAGAATTGGGAAGGAAGAGACAAAACTCTCACTCTTTGCAGATAACATGATGGTCTACCTAGAGAATCCCAAGAAATCATCCAAAAAAACTACTGGAAACAATTAGCAATTTTAGCAAAGTTGCAGGTTATAAAATAAACCCTCATAAACCCTCAACTTTTCTCTATATGTCTAACAAGATACAGCAGGAAGAGCTAGAAAGAGAAATCCCATTCAAAGTAAACTCAGGCAATATAAAATACCTGGGAGTCTATTTTCCAAGACAGACTCAGAAACTTTTTGAAAACAATTATAAAACACTTCTCCACAAATTAAATCATATTTAAATAACTGGGCAAATATCAACTGCTCATGGATAGATAGAGCTAATATAATAAAAATGACAATTCTACAAAAACTAAACTACCTGTTTAGTTCCCTAGCAATCAAAATTCCAAAAGATTATTTTGAGTTAGAAAAAATTGTAAGTAAATTCATATGGAGAAATATATAGTCAAGAATTCCCAGGAGCTTAATGAACAAAAAGTGCAAAAGAAGGCGGCTTAGCTCTACCTAATCTAAAATTATATTATAAAGCATCAGTCATCAAAACTGTCTGGTATTGTCTAAGAAATAGAATGGTGGAGCAGTGGAAAAGACTAGGTGCAAAAGCTGGAGATGATTATAGTAATCTGCTGTTTGATAAACCCAAAGAGTCCAGCTATTGGGATAAAAACTCCTTCTTTGGTAAAATCTTCTGGGATAATTGGAAGTTAGTATGGAAGAAACTTAGATTAGACCAACACCTAACACCCTTTACCAAGATAAGATCCAAATCGTTACAGGATTTAGACATAAAAAACAATACTATAAGCAAATTAGAACATCAAGGACTAGTTTACCTGTCAGATCTATGGAAAGGGGAGCAGTTTATGACTAAGGAAGAGTGGAACACATCACCAAAAACCAGCTAGATGATTTCAATTGCATTAAATTAAAAAAGCTTTCGCACAGATAAAACCACTGTAACCAAGATCAAAAGAAATGTATTAAATTGGGAAACCATTTTTACAACTAATGATTCTGACAAAGTACTCATTCCTAAAATATACAGAGAACTGAGTCATATCTTTAAAACAAAAAGCCATTCCCCAATTGACAAATGGTCAAAGGATATGTAAAGGCAATGTACAGATGAGGAGATCAAAGCAATCCATAGTCATATGAAAAATTGCTCTAAATCATTAATTATTAGAGAAATGAAAATTAAAGCTTCTCTGAGGTACCACCTCACACCTCTCAGATTGGCCAATATGACCAGAAAGGATAATGATCATTGTTGGAAGGGTTGTGGGAAATGTGGGGCACTATTACACTGTTGGTGGAGCTGTGAACTCATCCAACCTTTCTGGAAAGCTATTTGGAACTACACCCAAGCAACAAAAATATGCATACCCTTTGACCCAGCAATATCACTACTGGGTCTATACCCTGAAGAGATGATAAAAAAGGGTAAAAACATCACTTGTACAAAAATATTTATAGCAGTCCTGGTTGTGGTGGCAAAGAATTGGAAATCAAGTAAATGTCCTTTAATTGGGCAATGGCTTAGCAAACTGTGGTATATGTATGTCATGGAACACTATTGTTCTATTAGAAACCAGGAGAGATGGGATTTCAGGGAAGCCTGCAGGGATTTGCATGAACTGATGCTGAGTGAGATGAGCAGAATCAGAAAAACACTGTACACCCTAACAGCAACATGGGGGTGATGTTCAACCTTGAAGGACTTGCTCTTTCCATCAGTGCACCAATCAGGAACAATTTTGGGCTGTCTGCAAAGGAGAGTGCCATCTGTATTCAGACAAAGAGTACTGGAGTTTGAACAAAGCTCAAGGACTATTTCCTTTAACTTAGCAAAAAAACCCCAGATATCTTATTGTCTGATCTTGTTACCTCTTAGACTTCCTGTCTCTTCCTTAAGGATATGATTTCTCTCTCATCACACTCATTTTGGATCAATGTACAACATGGAAGCGAAGTAAAGACTGACAGATTGCTTTCCATAGGAGTGGAGTGGGGGGAAAATTGTAAAACTCAAATAATAACTTTAATAAAAAATAAAATAAATGAACTCTTTTGTAGCTGAGTTCATCAACCCCTGAGATACTGTAGGTAGTTTGTTGCTGCTTTCCTTTTTTAAGATTTTTTTCAATCACCTCTATCAGAATGGAAACTATCAATGGTTAGCCCTTTCTTTGTCAGTTGAGCTCTGTTCCTGTGGTATAGGGTATATAGTTGTTGTGGCTTGCTTCATCTTTGGGACCTCCCTTCCAGAGGGGAGCTGAGAATAAGGAGTCAAGCCACCACTGCCTTATGCCTCCAGCTCAATTTTATTACTGCTTAGCTATTACATATATACTGTTAGGTCTTCCAGGGTAGAACAAAGAAAATGTGGTAATTGGGGGGATTAACAAATGGGGTGTAGGTGCAGCATCTTATGGTACAGGATAAGGGGGTACTTTACGGGGGGAGGTGGTAAAACACAGCTCTTGTGCCCTTGGGCTGTGGGGTGGAATGTCCAGCTCCCAAGGACTCTGGTGCACCTTATCTCTCAGGGCAGCAAGCCAGCTCCTGAGACTGTCCAGGTGGTGGTCCGTTAGAATAGCCTGTGTTCCCACATCTCCCCCTTGTTTTTCATTAAGGGCCAAGGAGAACTGGATAGTCATAATAAACACCACAAAATAATAATAAACATAATGAACAACTATGAAATGCATAGGGGCTTTTACATGTGGTCCAGGGGATCTGCGGAGACCAGAAGTGGGGGGAGTGTCCAGTGTCAGGGAGAAAAGGACAGGGAGGGGTGTGTGGTGTTTGGGGTCATTTGGTAATCTTAGGTCCAGGGTACAAGGTTCTGAAATTCTGGGGCCAGTAAGCAAGGAAGAGAGATGCATCATGAGCCATGGGTAAAAGAATTGGGGGCAAGGGGATAAGTGTGCACCAAGGAGTGATACATTCTTTGGGGGTGTTCAGCAGGAATAGCATACTAACAAGGAGTTGGTGAAGAGACAAATGTTCTCTGGGTTTAAATTCCATTGCTCTTTTTGCCAAGGTAAGGAGCTTGTCCTAGAGTGCTGCAGGGAGGTTGGGGGAA
Source organism: Macrotis lagotis (assembly GCF_037893015.1). Lineage (NCBI taxonomy): Eukaryota > Metazoa > Chordata > Mammalia > Peramelemorphia > Peramelidae > Macrotis > Macrotis lagotis. Next base: position 218,220,487 of record NC_133664.1, on the reverse strand, counting down.
TCGCCTTGTCTTGGATCTCCTTTATTGTTGTTTAGAGACATTCTTTGCATTCCTTTGGTCAGGGCTGCTACAGAGAGCCTGATCTGGAAGGGGGTGGGCTGCTGCTGCCCCTGCTGTGATTAGCATCATCTAGAGAGGCATGTCAGATCAGATGGTCAGGAATCCACAGCAGGGCAGTGAGATCTCTGGGAAAAACACAAGCAAACCCTCTCCCTTACATTAGGATGGGGGAGGAAGGGAAGCGGGCAAGGACCAAGGCTAGGGCTTGCAATTCTGCCCATTGCACAGACTGGGTGTGAGGGCTCCTGAGTGAATAAAATGGATCTATTACTGTAGATTACATTGCTCAGGTGCTTTCTGTTTGCATCTGTAAAGGCTACATAAGCCTGTGGAATGGGTTGGGGGAAGGGAAATGAGAAGAGGAGCATGTTGACAGGGAGTGCTGAAATCCTCTTGAGAAAGGGGGAAGGGTGGGTAATGGTTATCAATAGACCCAGCAAAGATCTCTCATCTGACAGGCATCCGTGAAGTTGTTAGTTGCTGCTGAGGGGGGCAGAGGGAGCATCTTGATGTTTTGGGGGAGGCTGGATCCAGCTGTCTTCCTGAGGCAACTCAAGGTAGAGCCAAGGAGGCTTTACTGGGGGGTGGTTTGTCAGGTGGAGGATCCGGGGAGGGCTTAGGAGGAGGGGGGCAAGTGGATTTCTCATCAGTTTGAGTGCCCTCATCGCAGACCTCAGTGAGGTTGGCACGGGCACTCTACCCTGGCCTTTTCTGCATCTAAAGCGGTCTGTAAAATATCTCTCAAGATATTTTTCCTCTCTCCCTGAAAGGCAGGCATATATTGCAGTGACACTAGGATAGAAGGGCAGCAAGGGAGAAAGTCACCATGGACCTCAGCTCTGTGGCAAGTGTCAAAACACGCCCCCAAATATCAGGATCCAGGATGTGGCCAGCTTCAATCCAGGGAGCCAAGGCCAAAACTGCCTGGAGTGTTATCTTACATTCTCTTTCAGAGCATTTCAGGGATGGGAATTTAGGAGGTGTTTAAGAACCCATACTTGGGTATCTTGGGAAGAAGGGGGAAGATTCCCCATTATGTTAAGGGACTACAGGAGGTTGCTGGGGTGAGGGGACTGTCAGAGACCGGTCGATATGGGGCACCTACCTTAGCCAGCAAGGATGAGTGCGAATTCTGAGGCATCCCTCAGAACTTTGGGGGGATCCTGGATTTCGGTACCATTTGTTGTGGCTTGCTTCACCTTGGGGCCCACAGCAACGACCTCCCTCCTGGAGGGGAGCTGAGAATAAGGAGTCAAGCCACCTCTGCCTTATGCCTCCAGCTCAATTTTATTACTGCTTAGCTATTACATATATACTGTTAGGTCTTCCAGGGTAGAACAAAGAAAATGAGGTAATTGGGGGGATTATCAAGTGGGGTATAGGTGCAGCATCTTGTGTTACAGGATAAGGGGGTACTTTACAGGGGAGGTGGTAAAACACAGCTTTGTCTTGTGCCCTTGGGTTGTGGGGCAGAATGTCCAGCTCCCAAGGACTCTGGTGCACCTTATCTCTCAGGGCAGCTTGCCAGCTCCTAAGACTGTCCAGGTGGTGGTCCGTTAGAATATCCTGTGTTCCCACATATAGTTCTGAGCTTTTTTTGATTTTTTGGCTGGGACCAGGTTTCTGATCCCTAGCTTTCTGTTCTGGCTCTTCTGATGTTCCTGGTTTGCTCCTTGTACTAGGGTAGCCCAACATCTCACCAGTTTCTCAGGGCTCAAAACCATGCTCTCTGAGTGGGGTTGGGACTTTTGCTGCTGGCAGAGCTGTGCTGGGTCCTTAGTTGCTCTGTGGTTAAAAGTTTCTTGCTGCCTTCCCAGGTCACCTGCAAACATTAGGCTATACTCCACTTTTAACCACCCAACAGATCTTTTCCTGAAGTTCCTCTAAGATATCTCACTGTATTTTTGGTGGGTTCTGTTACTTTAGGATATGTTTAGAGGCTTCATTCAAAGTTGTTTCAGGAAAAGCTCTAGCTTTGTGCCACAATCTTGCCTCTGCTCCAGAAGTCCCTGGAAAGATTTTTTTCCACACAATTCCAGAGGAGTAAGAGGCAAACAAGGAACTTTTCTATATTTAGTGAGAACATAAGTTTTCCTCTGGGCAGAAGCCTTGAGAACAAATTCTATTAAACCTCTCTTCTCCATTTTTCGAAGATCTATTGTGAAGTAGCTGTAAGGTAATTTGAAAGACTTGATCTAGCTGCTTCAAAGGAAAATAGTACATAAAATACAAGGCTTATATATGTGGGTTTTAGTGATAACTGTTATCTCCTGTTTTTCTTCCTGCTGGTCTTGTTTAAGTTCCATTTCTGGCTCATCAACCATATCACCCCCTAAACTGTGAAGATCTCTAAGGATCTTTCCTAAGTAGTCCTCAGATTTCTAGCTTCTCTAAGTCTGATATCAGATCAGCTCCCATGACTAAATTATTGCATCCATTTGGATAACTTATTCTTCCTTGAGCTTTAATCCTACACAACCAATTATCTATTGGACAAATTTAACTTGTTCCAAAGAAAAATCATCATTTCACCTAAATCCCCCATTCTTTCAAATAATTTTGTTGGATTCTACTCCTATCAGATTAAAGGTTATTGTATCCTGTTCTAGGTGCATCTGGAAAATGGAAGTATATCCAGAAAAGGAAAGCCAGAATAGTAAATAGAATCACAATCAGGCCATATAAGGAGTGTTTAACCTAACAAAGAGAAGATTTGGGGTGGATGGTAGGTACCTTCACATTTTTGAAGTGCTGTTATATCTAATCCTTTATTCGGATTAGATTTGCTTGGTTTGGTTCCAGGAATAAATAGGAACAATAGGTAGAAATTGCAGAGAAACAGATTTTAGTTTGATACAAGGAAAAATTTAATTGCAATTAGAACTGTGAAAAAGTGAAAACAGAATAAGTAGTGATTTCTCCATTATTTAATATTTGAAGCTGAAGCAGAACAGAGCCATCTCTGGGAATTTTTTGCATCCCTTGGAAATCAATGTTGGAACAAGTAAAATGAAACATTCCCTCGGTTCAATTACTTTTAGGATCAGATACTGACCTATGAATTGATTTGAAATGAATTGAATTCACTGAAATCGGACATATTTCCATCTAGATGTCTCTATAGAAAAAAAGTTAAAATGAGTTACAATCCTGTAAAGAGGCCATTAAAGTACAATGTATCTCTACATACTTTTGGAGTCATTGCCTCCAACTCAAACTCCATGAAATCCCTTCTACTATATTCCCAACAAGCCTTTATTAAGGTTTTGCTATAAGACTGCAAACATGCCTGTTTACTAAATCTCAGGCTAGCCCCAAATGTAGTAGAAAGGGAAGGAGGGGTCTGGGGTACAGATAGTATAGCTCATCTGATCTTAATCCTTCTTCATCTAGTATGGGGAAGGGAGAATCTACCTTTCTGGATGCCAGCTAGTTAGACTTGCATAGAAATATTCTAGACTTGCTGGTGATAGATGAACTCTTAAGTTTATCAAGGCTGAATTTCTGTAAAATTCTCATCATAGAAGCACACCGAAACTTAGAAGGTTTTGGGGCATACTACTGGTTCCAAGAAGAGTTATTGACTGTCTTCTTGTGATGTCATGAAATATATAACTGAAAATTTTAAAAGAAAAATCCCTACTATATTTGTATTTGATTCAGCTTTGAAGTTTTGTTGTCAATGTAGGTCTGAGAGACATTACCTTGAAAAGTATCTCAAGAATCTCATTTTGGGGACAATTCTTCTGATATAGTACTACTTTCAGAACTGAGTTAAGTGACAATAAAGCAAGTATATAAACTGTAGAGAGAGAAAATCCAAGAAAACTATGGAGTTATTGATTAGAGTTTACTGAGTTTAGGTGGTTCAGGTATTAAGAAAGCCTGCAAAGGCTATATATATATAATATTTTAAAATGAGTGAAAAAATTCAATAGTAGATAAGATAAAACTAAGGAAAAAAGATAAATAAAATGTGTTTCTCCAATTCAATTATCATTTATTCATCCCGAATCCTGTAAAAGTTAATGATGGTAACTATTTTTATGAAGCATGCATTTCCCCTACTGGGAATCGGAAGCTTGAGATCTCTAGTAGGTTAGTCACCCCAGTGCTGCTTCATTGAAATGTGAGTGTAGCTGGCATAGATCTAGGTGGATATTCCTTTGACTTTTATGACACTTTTATGACAGTCTTATTGGGCTATAGTACTTGAAAGGGTCCATCCCACCATCTAAGTGAAAGAGTTTATTTCAGTTTATTTTTTAAGCACTTTAAGGTTTAATCGACTATTATTACAGACATTATCACAAGTCTCTGAAGATAAAAGATGATAATAAAAGCCCCTGCCCTCAAGAAGTTTATATTCTATTGCTAAAAAATAGCAATTGCTCACCTTTCTAAAAACAGTTTATAGTTTTAAAATTGCTTTCCTTGAAACTTATAAGGTACCATTTGAGGTTCCTAGGTGGTGAAGTAGAGGGGCCTGGAGACAAGAAGACCTGAGTCAAAATCTAGCCTCAGACACCTGCTGGCTGTGTAATCCTGGGCAAGTTACCCAATCTCTGTCTGCCTGTTTCCTTGACTATAAAATAAGCCTACAACAGCACCAATCTCTAGATCAAATAAAACAATATTTGAAAAGTCCTTTGCAGTGGACCTGGCACCAAGGAGGCAGAAGTAAATACTTATTCCCTTTCCTTTTTTTTTTTTGCAATGCAATGGGGTTACGTGACTTGCCCAAGATCACACAGCCAGGCAATTATTAAGTGTCTGAGGCCACACTCCAATCCAGGTCTGCCCGACTTCTGGACAGGTACTCTCTCCACTGCACCACCTAGCTGCCCCCCCCATTTATTCCCTTTCCTTTTTTTTTTAACACCTTAACATTTTATTTGTTTTCCAATTATATACAATAGTAATACATATCCATCATTTTTGCAAGGCTCTGAATTCTTCAATTTTTACCCCCCTCCCCACAGAAGGCTGTCTGATAGTCTCTACATTGTTTCCATGTCATGCATTGATGTAAAATGAATGTGTTATAAGAGTAAACATAAACCCCCTACTCATAGTTAGTCCTTCTTTTCCACTCCCTCTATGGTTCACCAGAGTCCTGTACTTGGAGATCAAACTTTCTGTTCAGCTCTGGTTGCTTCAATAGGAAAGTTTGTAAGTCCCCTGTTTTATTGAAGGTCCATCTTTTCCCCTGAAAGAGGATGTTCAGTTTTTCTGGGTAGTTGATTATCGGTTGTAAACCAAGATCTTTTGCCTTCCGGAATATCATATTCTAATCCCTATGAGACCTTAAAGTAGATGCTGCCAGATCCTGTGTTATCTTAACTATGGAGCCTCGGTAGTTGAACTGTTTGTTTTTGGCAGCTCTTAGAATTTTCTCTTTGATTTGGGAGTTTTAGAATTTGCTATAATATTCCTGGAAGTTTTTCTTTTGGGATTTCTTTCAGGAGGTAACTGGTGAATTCTCTTGATTTCTATTTTGCCCTCTGCTTCTAGGATCTCAGGGCAATTTTGCTGTATTATTTCTTGAAAAATGAAGTCTAAGCTCTTCTCCTGGTCATGACTTTCAGATAGTCCAATAATTTTTAAATTATTTCTTCTGGATCTGTTTTCGAGGGCGGTTGTTTTTCCAATGAGATATTTCACATTTTCTTCTAATGTTTGGCTTTTTTTGGAAGAGTTTTATTTCTTCCTGATTTCTTGCAAAGTCATTAGCATTCTTTAATTCCATTCTGCATTTGAAGGAGTTATTTTCTTCAGAAAGCTTTTATATCTTCTTTTCCAGCTGGCCAATTCTGCTTTTTAAGGCATTCTTCTCCTCATTTGCCTTTGTTTTGCTTTATCCATTAATCCTAAACTGGTTTTTAACATATTATTTTCTTCAGTATGTTTTTGTATATCTTTCACCAAGCTTTTGATTTGGTTTTCATGATTTCATGATTGCTCTCATTTCTCCTACCAATTTTTCCTCCACCTCCCTTAATTGCTTTTCAAAGTCTTTTTTGAACACATCCATAGTCTGAGCCCATTTTCTATTTCTCTTGGAGGTTTTGGATATGGAAGCTTTAATTTTGTCATCATCTGAGTATGTGTTTTGATCTTCCATGGGACTAAAGTATGATCAGATTCTTCTTTTTTCTGTTGTTTACTCATTTGCTTAGCCCAAGGCTAATTTACAGCACTTCCAAGGCTTTGGAGGTTTTTTTGGGATACCCCATTGGGACCTTTATTCCTCCAAGGTCCTATGCTGTCTTGCCTGTGCTTTGATATATAGATAGCCCCCATACTTCCCTCTGCCCTAGGACTATATGGAGGTATCCTTCCATCTTAGTATGGAAGCCCAATATATGAGTGTAGGCAAACAGCAGAGTCCTACCCCAGGGAGAGCAAAGAAATCTCTGCAGACTTCCCTTACTGTCTCTGGGGGTGCAGGCTGCTTTCTCCAGATTCTCGCTGCAGATTTGGTGGTGCTCGTCACTCCACACTCACCCAGGTGCAACAGAATTCTCTCACTACCCCTTTAACTTGTTGCTGGTGATCTCTGGGCTGGGCTGGGCTGGGCTGGGCTGGGTTGGGCTGTGCTGTGCTGAACCACTGCTTTTTTCCAGCCTCCAGTCCTGGTGAAACACACCTCTCCTGCGGAACTTCTAAGTTATCTTGGACTGGGAAAATGTATCACTCAATCTTTCTGTGGGTTCTGCCCCTCTAAATTTTGGCTAGAGTAATCCTTTGTTTGTTTGTTTTTTGGCATTTGGAGGGAAGGAGTTCCTGGGAAATGTTGCTTTCATGCCACCATCTTGTCTCCACCTCCAGCAATGTATTCTTATATAGAATTAATATTGCTGATTTTATGCAGTGAAAGGGAATATTGTTTGGTTCAGCCACTTTGATTTTTCCTGTGGAGGTTAGAGATTACTTAATTAAAGAGTACTTAATTAACAAAGTGACATAGTCCATGTGACACAGTCACATTTTCACTCAGCTTTTCTGTTATTGGTATCTGGGTTCCCATTGACATGGGTTATCTGAACATTGTCTTGTACACCAAAAGATCATGTTTTCTCTTTGGAGGAATTTCTGAATTTTATTACTTTTAGAAGTAGAGCTTCAAGTCATCTAAGTCCTGAGTCTTAATGTATTTTCCCTAGAATCTGCTTCACATTTAGATTCATTCCACTTTTCCTAAATATTTGGGATCACAAGACCTATAAAATTTCAGAAAGAACCCAATAATTTTTGCTTGCTAGTGATTAACATCAGAGGTAAAGTGGCTTCTTTGGTCTCACTCAATCCATAGTGGAGGTCAACAGTAGGGATTTTTAATATTAGAAATTTAGTTACCATGGTCAGGGAATTTGATTATCATGTAGGCAAAATAGAGATCATCATTAGATGGTACTTTTAATCCCAGAGAAATTGGGAATTCTATAAAGTTTATTCTTTGTGCTTGAAATGGGAAGTGATAGCCATACAAGCTAATATTTTGGACTTTGTTATCTTTTTCCTGAATTGAACTGTTTATTGGTGGCGCACTTTATTGTGTTATTGAGATAGTTATTTGATGAATCCCTGGATGATACCATTTTTGTTTGTCTCATTGTTATTCCTCATTTGCACCTATTGCCCAATTGATTAATCACAAGTGAAAGTCAAAAAAGCAGATATTTAGAGGCTAGGAATTCACCCTTTGGTTTTTTCATAAGATCTGAGGGAGTAACCTAGAGGAGTTCACCAATTTTTTTTGTTTGGTTTTGCAAGGCAATGAGGTTAAGTAACTTGCCCAAGGTCAAGGTGTCTGAGTCTGGATTTGAACTCAGGTCCTCCTGACTCCAGGGCCAGTGCTGTATCCATGGCACCACCAAGCTGCCCCCCAATTTTTTTCCAAAGGAAAGTTCAACCTGCTGAGAAAAATGAGGTCAAGTGAAAGAACGAGAAAGGGAAAGCTTTGACCCTTCATTTTGAGTTTAGTCTTTCATTTAGTCCTTTATTTTGAGAAGGAAATAACCAAACATTTACTAAACACCTAGTATATGCCAGGTACTCTGATAAGCATTTTACAAATGTTACTTCATTTGATCCCCAATCAAACAATCTTGGTGGTAGGTAATATTATTATCTCCCATTTTTAGTAAAGGAAACTAGGTAGACACATATTAGGTGTCTTGTCCAAAGTCATAGCTGGAAAGTATATGAGGTTTGATTTGAACTCAGGTCTTCTTGAGTCCCTGTTCATGGATCTATCCATGGTACCATCTAGGACTAGTTGCTCAGGGAAATTGGATCAGTAACTGGGAATGACAGTAATATGGGAGGGACAGTGAACGCTTTAAGAAGAGTAGGAATAAGAGACTCATGGGAAATGAAGATTTCCCAAAATGGGAAGTTTTTTCAAATTTGTTCAACAGGTACATAAGGAATAAATTCAGATGCTTATTGACATATCTTTTGATAACTGGAAGCTTGGGAGGATTTATGCAAGGGCTTCATGAAGAATGCTTCTTGTGAACAGGGCGACAAGTTCTGAATCCAACTGCCTGAATGGTCCATCACAGAATAGAATCACATCAAGATTTGTAAGATTCTTTCAGGGCTTTGGTGATAGGTAGTTTATTAGAAGTCATGAAGATGGGTATGGGGATCATTTAGGAAGGGGAAGAAAGGTTGTATGATTAAAGATAAAAAATCTAGAAAGTCAGATATATTGGTTAGGAGAATCTATGCATACCTCCTAGTAAATAATGACTAGAGATGAAGAGGGGAACTGGAAGACATGAGGTGAGAATCATAGGGGAAGAAGTAAGAATCCTACTCCCCACGTTCTATAATAGTACAACATAAACATTTTTCCTTATACAAATGGTTCCTCACAGATACACTTTTACTTGTAAGATGATGGAGTAGATGGCCTCTGAGATCCCTTTTCAATTTAAATTTAGAACCTATGACCTAGAATTAAACAACCAAGAAGGTGAGAATTATATGCCATGAGCTTGCTATTCTTCATAAATTAGTATACAATAAATATGACATAAAAATAATAATGACAACATTGTTTTTAAAGTTTGTAAAGTACTTCATCTATAATATTTCATTTAATCTTCACAACAATCTGCAAAGCAAAGTTATATATTTATTAATGGACAAGTAGGCATTTGGTTTTTCTGTTCCTGTCAAAGTTCACTTTGGGATTCTTGGTGGAGATAGAAACTGATGCAAGGTCATTCTAGGAATGTTTTTATGCCTATCTATGGAAGTAGTGGGGCTTTCCATGTGAATAGTCAAAGGAGTTTATGGCTCCATTCTTTCAAGTCTGGCTCCTGTTACTCAATGAGAGTATGCATAAGGCTTAATTTCCACACCTAGTTCTAGTAAGAACCTGATGTGCCACAATTATAATTCTAACATCTAAGTTGGTCTTCCTTTATTTAGAAAGCTCCTTACACTTCAAGTTTATCTTCATAAACCTCATGGCTCTACCAATAATGTGACAGTTGTGGTGGCAGGTCTTTTGTATAAAAATTCTATGTAACCTTCAGCTCTTAGTGGCTCTTGGACTTCAACCAGAATTCACATTCAGCTGATTGCCTGACCACTATCCTACCTACTGCCCCATGGAATAGTGGGAGCAAGGAAATCCCCTGGGATGGTATACTTGATTAACCAACTGCCTGTACTTTCCTATGTTTTGTTCTTGGCTGTCAAAATAAATAAACCATTTTGGTCCATCCTAGTGTTGCTATGTTCCAATCAACTGAACACTGCACCCAATTTTCATGACACCATTGGAGAGCTGGTAAAGCATGTGGGACAGGTAAAGAAAGTGAGATGTAGGGCGGCTAGGTGGCGCAGTGGATAGAGCACTGGCCTTGGAGTCAGGAGTACCTGAGTTCAAATATGGCCTCAGACACTTAATAATTACCTAGCCATGTGGCCTTGGGCAAGCCACTTAACCCCATTGCCTTGCAAAATCTAAAAAAAAAAAGAAAAAAGTGAGATGTACTCACTAGATGTTACTGTTCATTTCTGTTTCTTGACTGTCTTATGAGTAGAGAATCTGTATTTGTTTTTGCTCCAGGAAGAGGTCTTAACAATGAAGGAACTGAAAGAAAGAAAGAAAAAAGTACCTGTGAAATAACAAGAAAATCATTAGTACTTCTTGTTCTCTTTCTTTGAAGGTCAACATTATAGATATTTTGATAAAGACATCCTTTTACGTGTATGTGGTCTCTTTAAATGACGTGGTACATAGAGTTAGTACAGTTCAGAGTCCAAGGGCAGCTCCTTAACCCGGAGGGGGAGGGGGAAGAGAGGTAAATTTCCTTGAAATTTCCTTCCTTCTTTTTCTTTTACCCACTCTGTGATCTTTCACAAATCTCTTAACCTCTTTGGGTCTCAGTTTCTTTGTAAGTAAAGTGAGAAGACTAAAAAAATTCATTTCCCTTTCAGATCTGAATCTTTGGACCTACTTATTTCTATTGGTTCTCACACTGCATGCTAAAATTTCACAGCAGTTATTTCAGGAAAGAGAAAGAAGTTCAGGATTGGAAATAATAAGACTGAGACTAATTCATGGTAGAAGGGAATTTAAAGATAATTTAATCTTTCTCATTTTATAGTTGAGGAAACTGAATCTCAGAGAAGACTTACTCAAAGGAGTAATCACAGACTCAAATCACATTACTCAAAATCACAGACTAGGTTATTTGCAAAACTTGAAAGATCATCTAGTTAATCCCTTTGTCCTAGAAAAGACTAAAAACTAAACCAATTCAGAACAATGAAAAATCTAGAGAAGACAGTTCTATGAGATTTTTAAAAAAATTATTAGATGTATTATATGCATCTATGTAATTTTCTCACCATTAATTTTATTATTACATAAATTCAAATTTTCATTCTTTTCATTTCTCTTTTTCTGCCTTTCCATAATGAAAGTTAATTTTCAAAATCACTTTTCTTTTTCTATTCTTATATTCTCCATTTCTGAAGTGAGTTCCTTAAGTCGTGTTTCTTTTTTCTCTTTTGCTCATTTCCTTTTATTTAGGCTACATAAATTTATAATCTCTTTTTAAAAAATTCAATCTAAGTCTTTATTAAGCTCAGAAATTAAAAAAAAATCATTACATTGGGAAAAATTCTTCTTAGAGCTAATCTGAACCCCTTGCACCATTTCCCCCCTCCCCCTTCCCTCATTTCATTATTCAACAGTGATTTTGAAGAGAGCAGTCATTGTTACTTAAGTGAGAGATCTTCCAATAGTTTGGTAAATGCTGTTCTGATAGCCACCAAAGAGAACAGTCTTAAAAGTATATGCTGATGATTTTGTCTTCAAAACCAGGTAAAATTTAATACCATATTTTTAAAGGAATAGTTTGTTAACTCAAGAAAAGGAAGACAAGTTCACTGCTAGCCATTTATGCTTTTTATCAAGAATAGTTTGGGCTTGAGACAATGTGGTATAATGAAAAAGTCTTGGAGTCTGAAAGACCTGGTCAGAAAGTCTTACCTCTGGCACATGTCATTGTGATACCCTGGAGCAAGTGCTCTCAGCACCCCTAGGCAGCTTTCTAAGGAAAGATATTTTACAGTTCCTTATATCAAAACAATTTTTAAAAGAATACTAAGTCAGATTAACCATATTTTCATTTTGATAAAGTTACTAAGGGGGAGTAAAGGGAGAGGCAAATGATTTCTTTCTGTTTTCCCCAATGCTGCCATTCCTTTTATTTCTTGTTTTCCCCTTTGATCTCTTCTTCCAACTCTTAATGGCACAGACCTGACTCAGACAAATTTCTGGTAGTTTAGGTTTGATATTGGAACTACAAGAGAAACTATCAGTTGTTCAGCAGTTAAATCCAATAGTTTAAAAAGATTTACAGTCATTTTAGAAGAAGGATTTTCAAAGGACATTGAGGATACCTTAAACTGATTCAGGTGAACAAAGGTTCCTTGCCTGAATTGCCCATTGTGATCCAACAACCAATCATCAGAGAGACCCTTTTGCTTTGTAGTTGGCTGACCATGAGGCAATGATAACCTAATGTTTAATACTCTGAGCTAAGTCTTGAGGATGGTTTCAATATCTTAGTACCAGATTGCACTGTGTATAGAGCATTGGATTAAGGTCTTGGATTCAGGAGGACAGGAGTTCAAATCCAGCCTCTGGCATCTACTAGCTGTGTGACCTTGGCTAAGTCACTTAACCCAGATTGCCCTGCAACCAGTCATTCTGATTCACATCTAGACTCAAGATAACTCTGGGTTAACCCAGCATCCCCTCACTCAAATCTAATTCATGTGTTTGTCATGGCATCGTCTCTCTGATTTCATAATCTTCAAAAAATGAAAGACAAATATTAGGAAAAAATAGGCAAAAGTGCTTTTGAACTACAAGAGTGAACGATCAGCTCATTGGCGTGCACATGTTGTCAAAAGAACTTATGTTCATAAAAGAATGACCAAGGAGCTGGTCGTTCACTCTTGTAGTTCATTTCCTTTTGCCATTTAGGCAATCAAGAAGTTGTTGGGTGTTAAGAGTTTTGAGTGTTGGAGTATTTCCTACCTCCCTCCTGCTTCTTTGTTTTTCTAGTAAAACTGGAAAAAATAAACATGTCTGCCCCAAGATACATATAGTGATATCTAAGAGTCACTAAATTAAGAGAAGAGGAAAGAAGAATGCGTGTTTGTGTATTTATATATGTGTGTGTGTGTGTGTGTGTGTGTGTGTGTGTGTGTCTATGCGTATGTTTGTGACAAAGAAAATGAGAGGAAAAGATTTGCAGAGGGGAGAGAGAGGGGTAGAAAGAGGAGAGAGAGAGACAGAGACAGAGAGACAGAGACAGAGACAGAGACAGAGAGAGAGAGACAGAGACAGAGACAGAGACAGAGACAGAGACAGAGAGACTGGGAAGAAAAGAGGAATTCTGCAGAGTTTTGCTATTTCGTGCATAGAGCAGAAGCAAGGGGAAATTAGTCTCACATGCTTGAAAAACGAGTGTCTTAGCAATGCTTTGCAGTTGGGAATACCCTAAGCAGCAGTCATGATTTGGAGAGGAAAAAAAGATTTCCTCCTTAGTTCTCCCTTAACTGATAGGTAACAGTGGTTCAAGAATGGAAGACTTGTTAAAGGTTCCTTTGACAGAGGAACTCTTTCTATTTGGGACTACAAGCTACTTTGGAGACTTTTGCACATTTTTGGACTAAAAGCTGTTCATTTTAGGATTTCCAACTTGTTTTTATACTTTTAAATAAAACTTTCTTTTCTAACATTGGGATTCAGGTTTCCAAACACTGGGAAGAACTGTTTTTACATATCTTTGAATTTCTTTGATAGTTTTGAATCTTTCTTTTCCAGTCCCTTCATTTCCTCATTTTTCAGAGGTGATTTTTGCCTTTCTTTGTATCCCTGGTGTTTGTCATAGTGCCTGGATTGTAATAGGCACTTAAATCTTGAAGCTATTGGTGTATGAGGAAATATGTGAGGAAAATTCTCAGAAGGATATCTGGGCCCTTTATGCTAGGAGATAGAATTGCAAACAAAAGGACTTCATTTTTTTTAAACTAAGATTTGGTGTCACCCTGAGAATTAAACCTTTGTCAGTGCTTGTCAAAGAAGACAGTGACCAAATTCCAAGAAGGAATTAGAAATGAAGCTGTAAATCTTTAAAAAGATATTTTCTGGGTAAAATTATGAACAGAAACTCCTCTTTCTCTGTCTTTACTAGCAATCCAACGCATTCTGAGTCTGCATTGCACTTTATAGAACTATACAGAAATTGTATTAAAAATGATCTCTTTCCTCTATGGAACTTACTGTTTAGCATGTGAGGCAAAAGAGAGTGCTATACTGGGAGTTTGGGAGAACTGCATTCTTGCCTCAGTTACTTAGTACCTGTATGACCATGGGCAACTTCTCTGAGCTTTGGTTTTAAAAACAAAATTAGCAAGAGCACCTTTCTCACATGGTTATTGTGAGAATCACAAGATAATGTATATATAAAGTGCTCTGCAGACTTCAAAAATTCGATATGAATGCTAGTTATTATTATATGACACAAACGCGAACAACTATCTTTCTCTTCTTCCTCCTCCTCTTCTTTCTTCTTGTCTAGAACTGCTATCTTATTCATGTGGGAAATTCCCCATGAGGAAACTCCCTCTACTAATGCAGATCAGCAACTGTTTTGATACTTAATACTCTTAGTCTGGGACTATGAGAAGTTAACTGACTTACTGAGGTGGGGGGGGAGTCCAATAACCAGTCTATATTAGAGGCAAAGTTTGAATCCAGGTTGTTTTATTTTTTAAAATTTCAAGGGTAATTATTTATCCATTATGCCCCACACACTTTCCCTTGCTCATGATTGGTCCACAATATTTATAATTATTATAATATCTATTAAGTCAATCAGTCAATAAATTCTGCAGATATAAGGAAAGACAAAAGACAACCCTTATTCTCAAGGATACATAGTGCACAAAAAGATTCATTAGCTAAAAAAACATAAAAGGCTTGGAGGGATGTGGAGGGATGAAGGGTTAGTAGGTAGGATCACTAATAGCTATCCCTTATTTCATATTTCCCTCTTTGATAAAGTATTGATGCAAGCACTAGTCAATATGGGATGGGGATTGGGTTATAGGAAGAAAAATTTTAAGAACCATGGACCTGTTATTCATGAACTTGGACAGACTTCAAGAAATGGTGGAATATAAAGGACTTGGGGTGCTATGGTTCATGGGTTCATTAAGAGTCAGTTATAACTGAATAACTGTCATGTATTTTTTTCATCTTCCCATGTTTCTATGATGTATATTGTGTGTTGTGCCCAGGCTCTTTGCAGTGTTCTTACTTTATAGAAAGAAGGGCAGTATTTAAAAGACTGATAGGTTGTTTAATTCCTCCCAAATGCTTTGATCACAGATAAACTCATTTCCTGATCATATAGAATTCAATTTTCTGGATTTGATGATTAGGTTTCATATCAAAGAACATATTAATGTAGTCATTCAAAATTAAAGCCAGAATCAAATTCCCACAAGAAAGTCTTCCTTCTAGTCACTTACGTTATGGAACTTGATGGAAAAGATAACACCCCACTTCAGAGTTTAATTACTCACCCATATTGTAAAGTTGTAAATCTTAAAATTTCATTCAATTGAAAAAACATTTATCAAATGACTGCAAGTATTTCCATACTCTGCTATACTCAAAGATACTGAGGACAAGAATTGATCTTTACACTCTAAGAACTTTTATAATGAAAGTTTTACAATGAGAGAAAGACCTTGTATCTCTAATACTGAATGCATAAGGGAGAGATTCAGATAAAGGATATGAGGAAATAGAGGAAGAAGAAATTACTTTCACCTTAGGATTCCTTTTCTTTTTCCTCTTTCCCTTCCCATCTTTTTCTTTTCCCTTCTCTTTCCTTTTTCCTCTCCCTTTTCCCTTTCCTTTACTCTCTTTTGGTAGATGAAGAGGAGAGGGAAATTTTAATTTAAAATGCACTGGCAGCTGCCAAATGGTTCTTTTTTTTTTTTAAGTTTTTGCAAGGCAAATGGGGTTAAGTGGCTTGCCCAAGGTCACACAGCTAGGTAATTATTAAGTGTTTGAGACCGGATTTGAACCCAGGTACTCCTGACTCCAGGGCTGGTGCTTTATCCACTGCACCACCTAGCTGCCCCTGCCAACTGGTTCTTAAGAAAGCATGTCATTCCCCTATTAAAAAAAACCTTCATTGGTCTCTTAATGCCTCTAGGATGAAATGGCAACTCCTTAAATGGCATTTCAAACTTCCATTATCTGGTAGTACCAATTACTTTTGTAACCTGACTTCACACTATTCCCCCAATTGCTTTTCCTCACTTCTGAAATGTCTCTAGACCATTTTGTACAACTGACCATCCTCTGTTCAAACTATCTTGTTTCTTAACTTCTGTGATACTCTCTAAAATCTGCTTGACTTCTCCTAATTCTTGCTCCCTCTTGAATTTTTCTATATTAATGAATGATAACAACATTTTGCCAACCACTAATGCTCATTGAATTTATCTTTGACTTTTTTCCATTTCCTTAAATGTGCAATGAATTTCCAAGTCCTATCAATTGATAATGTACAAATGTACTGCTTCAGCCCCCTAAATTATTCTCTCTATATCTTCCATTTGTCACCATCCTACCATTAGGCCTTGCTTGAATTGTTTCAATAGCTTTGTAAATAACTATTAATGCCCTCAGTTTCTTCACACACACACATATACTCATATCTACATATACTCATACACACACATACCTCCCCAATATGTCCTTCATATCTAAATAATAGATTAATCAATCATGTGACCCAACCAGTCAAAAACTTCCAGTGACTTTCTATTTTTCTTTAAAAAATTTAATTGACTATTTTTAAATATTCATAGTTTTTAATTTTTGAGAGTGAATTCTCTTCTTCCCCACTCTACTCCCTGAGAAGGCAAGAAATATGATATTAATTATCCACATGAAACATGTGAAATATCTCCATATTAGTCACATTGCAAAAAGAATAGCAAGAAAAATAAAGAAAGTTTAAAAATTATACTTTAATCTGTATTTAGACTATCAGTTCTTTGAATGTGGATGTCATTTTTCATCATAAATTGTTTGGAATTGTCTTTAATCATTATATTAATCAAAGTAGTTCTTGGTTGATCATCAGAATACTATTGCTGCTATTTGTATATTGCTACTTCTTTGTACATCTGTACAATGTTATTCTAGATCTGTTCACTTCACTTTGCATCATTTTATCTAAGTTTTCCCAGGTTTTTCTGAAATCATCCTACTCATCACAATCACATACTACAACTTTTTCAGCCCAATTAATGGTCATTCCAACACAAAAAACTACTATAAATATTTTTGTACATATAGGTTCCCCCCCCACCTTTTTTTTTTATCTCATTGGGATTCAGATCTAGTAGTGATATTGGTGGTCAAAAATATACATTTTATAAGCACTTTGGGCAAAACTATTCTCTAGAATATTTGGACCAGTTCAACTTCACTGTGTGGTAGTATCCCATTTTTTCCACTATCATTCCAACAGTTTACAATCTGATGACTGTTAGATGCATTGATTGCATATTTTAACTTAATGTAATCAAAGTTATCCATTTACTTCCTGTGATCCTTCCTATACCTTATTTAAAAACAGATTTTCCCCTTATTTATAGATGTCAGGTAAAAATTTTTCATGCTCCCTTAATTTGTGTATATTAGTATTATGTCTAAATCATTTGTCCATTTTTATTATTTGGATAGGCAGTGTGAAGTATTGGTCTTCGCTTTGTTTCTGCCAAACTGTTTTCAAGTTTTCCCAGAAATTTTGTGAAATAGTGAATTTTTTTGTTTGAAAACCTTGAATTTTTAGGTTTATCAAACATTAGATTTCTATAGTCTGTGTATTGAGCATCTAATTTATTCTGACTTGCCATTTTTTAAATCAAAGAAACTTAGCTTTTAAATCTACATTCAAGGCTCTTTTTTAAAAAAGGTTTTTGCAAGGCAATGGGGTTAAGTGGCTTGCCCAAGGCTACGCAGCTGGGTAATTATTAAGTGTCTGAGGCCAAATTTGAACTCAAGTACTCCTGACTCCAGGGCTGGTGCTCTATCTACTGTGCCACCTAGCTGTCCCCAACATTCAAAGCTTTTAACAATCTGACCTAATTTGCCTTTTTGAATCTGACTCCATCTCTTATTTTACCTTCTGCCATACTGGGCTCCTGAGATTGTTTCAAAAAAAGGCAAGGCTAGGTTAATCCTTCTTGAAGTTCTGTTTTATCTCATGGGCATATGCCATCTAACTAGACTTTATGCTTTTTTTTTGACTAATTCTGACTTTTCTAGGTATAATTTCAGACTTCCTGAACAAGAAAGAAACATGATTGTCTCTGACTGCTCTGACCTACTTCTCTCTATATTAGACTTTTTCATTTCCCTAAACTTTCTCTCTTTTGCCCTACTTTCTCCCTATCCTTCTTCCATATCTTCATACTGTGTTTTGACTTTATTTTTCTTTTCAGAATAATATGCTATCTTCTGGCTTATCTGAACAAGAGCTAGTTCTGAACTTTTCTACTGATTTGATTGTGGAATCTTTATTTTTGTACTATATCAGTTCTGACAACTACTTTCTTACTTCACATTTACCTAGTCTGCATTTGCTCTCAGCTGTCCCTTCAGTGGCTACTTATAGTTTTATACCATCTGGACTATTGGTTGGTTGACCTTTGTGAAATTCTTACAAATCTCTTAAATTGGGTATTACTTAAGCTTCTATTCTTGTCACTCCTTTTCTTTCTCTTCACTTTAACCTTTGAAAATCTCTTCAAATGTCACCTCAGTTGACTCCTAAATTTTTATCTCCTGCTCAAAACTCTATTAGCTTCATTACAATATTTTTAATGTCTTCTTTTCCAAGATATAGAGGTATTTCAAAACTTAATTTATCTAAGAAACAACATGTTTCATTGAGCTAAGTTGAATCTTTCTTCTGACTTTTCTATTCCTGTCTGAAACTGTGATTTTCCAAAATAAAACCTGATATAGATTAAGCTTGAGTGCTGCCCAAGTACAGGCTAAGCTGCACTATTTTCTAGTTGACTCCTTGAAGTTCTAAGGTTGTAGATGTTATTGTTAGGTCACTCTCTGTGAACCCCATTTAGAATTTTCTTGACAGAGATACTAGAATGGATATCCATTTCCTTCTCCAAGTCAATTTATAGATGAGGAACTGAGGCAAACAGGTTTAAGTGACTTGCTCAGGGTCACACAGCTAATAAGTGTTTAAGGTAGGATTTGAACTTAGGTAGATGAGTCTTCCTGACTCCATGCTTAGTATTGTGCCATCTAACAGCTCACAAATCACAATTCCTCCATGCCTATGCCTTAAGTATTGCTAATCTGTTAATGTTTCCCATTCCTGTCAAGGTTTTCTGTTCTTGTAAGGAATACTTACATAATTGTCTTTTTTTTTGTTTTTCTTATTTTATTTTATTTTTTATTCTCATTTTTATTTTTTTATTCTCATTTTATTCTCATATTAATTCTCATTAATAAAATATTCTTGTTTAAGAGTAAACAAAATACCCTTCCCCCATAAATATAGACTTGCTTGAGCTATAAAGTAAAGGGGAGAGAAAAAAATTAAAATAAAAAAATAGTAATAATTGTAGGTATCGCCAGGTGGCACAATGGATGAAGCACCAGCCCTGGAGCCATGAGCACCCGAGCCCACATCCGGCCCCATACACCCAACAATCACCCAGCCGTGTGACATGCAAGCCACCCCAACCCCACTGCCCGGCAAAAAACCAAAAAGAAGAAAAAAAAAGACCCAAGATAAAATAGAATAGTAAGGGTGGCTGGGTGGCAGACAGAGCATTGGTCCTTGAGCCAGGAGCACCCGGGTCCAAATCCAGCCTCAGACAACCAACGATCCCCCTGCTATGCATCTCCAGGCAGGCCACCCAGCCCCATTTTCCCTGCACCCTCCCCCAAATAATAATAATAAAAAATGTGCTTCAGTCTTTGTTCCAATACCAACAACTCTGTCGTGGGTGGATCACATTCTTTATGGTAAGTCTATCACAAAAGTTACTTCCATATTTTTCCAACGTTGCCATTATTGATCGCAACTCCCTCCTTTCTTATTTTTCCACTACCATGTACTATATTTTCTCTCTCCTTTCACTCTGACTCTGCTGTAGGGTAGCTGAATGGTGCAGCAGACAGATCCCTGGCCCTGGGGCCAAGAGGCCCTGAGCCGCATACCACCCCTTAGGCCTAGCATCCACCTGGCCCTATGGTCCTGGACAGGCCTTCCAATCCCAGCCCCTTGCAAGAAGTACAAAAGAAAATGTGTTATATCTGACCACTGTCCCCCCATGGTCCATCCTCTCCTCCTTTATTCACATCCCCACCCCTTCCCCCTGCTCCCCCCTCCTTCTTACTCCAGATGCCTATACCCCATTGAGTATATATGCTGTTTCCTCTCCTAGCTACCTCTGATGAGAGCAAAGATTCCCTCATTCCCCCTTGCCTTCCCCCCTTCCATATCATTCCAATAGCTCATTGTAATAAAGAAAAATCTTATTATATGAAATATCTTGGCCTATTCCCCCCTCTCCTTTTGCTTTCTCCCATTACACTTCCCTTTTTTTCTATTGACTCCATTTTTACACGATATTTTATCTTTGAATTCAGCTTTCTCCTGTGCTTCAACTATAAAAGCTCCCTCTACCTGCTCTAGTAACTGAGAATGTTCATATGAGTATTATCAGTGTCATTTTTCTATGCAGGAATACATGCAGTTCATCATCATTAAGTACCTCATATTTTCCCCTTCTCCTCCACTCTCTATGATTCACCTGAGTCCTGTATCTGAAGATCAAACCTTCTGTTCAGCTCTGGCCATTCCAAAAGGAACCTTTGAAATTCCCCTGGTTCATTGAAAGTCCATCTTTTTCCCTGGAAGAGGACATTCAGCCTTGCTGGGTAGTTCATTCTTGGCTGCATTCTAAGCTCTTTTGCCTTCCTGTATATTGTATTCCAAGCCCTAGGAGCTTTTAATGTAGTTGCTGCTAAGTCTTGTGTGATCCTGACTGCAGCTCCATGATATTTGAACTGTGTCCTTCTGGCTGCTTTTAATATTTTCTCTTTGACTTGGGAGTTCTGGAACTTGGCTTTTTTGGTTTTTTGGGATCTCTTTCTTGGGGGGATCTATGGATTTTCTCCATTTCTATTTTGCCCTCTGCTTCTAGAATATCAGGGCAATTTTCCTGTAGTAATTCCTTGACAATGATGTCCAGGCTCTTTTCTTGATCCTGATTTTCAGGTATTCCAATAATTTTAAAATTATCTTTCCTAAGTCTGTTTTCCATATCAGTTGTTTTTTCAATGAGATATTTCACATTTTATTCTAACTTTTCATTTTTTTGGTTTTGGAGTATTGATTCCTGATTTCTGTTAAATTCATCAATCTCCCTGAGTTCTATTCTTTGTCTGAAGGATTTGTTCTCCTCAGAGAGTTTTCTTATCTCTTTTTCCATCTGGCCAATTTTGCTTTTTAAAGCGTTCTTCTCCTCAATAACTTTTTGAACTAGTTTATCCATTTGACCTAAGCTGGTTTTTAGCATGCTATTTTCTTCAGCATTTTTTTGGATTTCCTTGACTAAGCTGCTGACTTCATTTTCATGTTTTTCCTGCATCTCTCTCATTTCTTTTCCCAGTTTTTCTTCTAACTCCCTCATTTGATTTTCAAAGTCTTTTTTGAGCTCTGTCATAGCCTGAGCCCAATTTCTGTTTTTCTTGGAGTCTTTAGATGCAGGAGCTTGTGCTTCCTCATTTTCAGAGTGAGTATTTTGATCCTTCTTGGGCTCATTTGCAAAATACTTCTCAATGGTGCTCCTCTTATTTCTCTGCTTGCTCATTTTCCCAGCCTGGGCCTGGTTTTGGGGTGCTTCCTGAGCTTTTGGGACACTCCCACAAGGGTCTCAGTGTGTGAGGCTCTGTCCTCCCTCCTCGTCTGTGAATGATCATATACACCCCCCTCTGCCATGGGGCTGAGGTGGGAGGGCCCTGCTGTTCAATGGGGGGGCATACACTGTGATCAGGATCTGAATGTGGTCAGAGCCCCAGAGTCCTGTTCCAGGGGCCCTAGACAGAGCTCCGCAGTCTCTCTCTCTTCACTCCCCTCCCTCAGCTCAATGGGCTCATGCCCTGGGGGCTCCTGCTTACCAGCTCTGCCTGCTTCTGTTTCCAGATCTGGACTGAGGAAAGACCAAGCTGCTTACTGTGTGCCCTGAGGGATGGGCTCAATGTGCTCTCTCTGGCAGAGGTCTCCTGCTGTTCCCCCACTTTGTGCTCGGTGCTCCCCGGGGTGCAGCTCAGGAGACTCCCCCACTCCTGTGAGCTGTGGCTCCCAGCACCCTGGAGCTGCCTCTGGGAGGCTGAAGTTCTTTCACTCTGGCGGGCCACCCTTCCAGTGGGCTGCCCCTCTGACCTCGGGGAGCAGAGCCTTTCTGCTCTCTTCCAGGTTACCTTGAGTAGGAGAACTGCTTCACTGGGTCTCTCTGTGGGTTCTGTCTCTCGATAGCTTAGTTAGAGTCCTTAGTTTCAAAGTTTTATTAGAGAGTGCCTAAGACTCGATCCTTTCTTGTCGCCATCTTGGCTCCACCCCAATACTTACATAATTTTCATGATGATTGTGGAAACTCTTGTACCTCAATCCGAAAGCATAAACACCCATGTTAATAAATATCATGTTCTGCAATTTTTGATCTATATTTCTCATTGTTTATCTTCCCCATAGTGATGTTCCCTATTTATGCCCATAAAAATGTTCTCTCTAGCTCACAATGATTTATTTCTCTCTTTTTTGGAAATTTGACTCCCTCAGTTGCCTCCATTTCACTTCATTCCTAAATAAGTACACCCAGATTAGCAAAGATTTGTAGTTAATACTATTTATAATGATAAAACAAGCATTTTAAACAAGGAAAAATAAACAGACTTACCAAGTGTTCAGGGGGATAGATTTTAGGCTTCTAGGAGAGATATGAAGGGAAAGGAAATTATATGTTTTATTTTTCTTCCTTTTTCATAAGTATGGAAAGTAGAAAGGCCAAAGGAGAAATACAGTAAAAATTGAATTAAAAAAATAAAGAAAGAATATTACAATGTAGGTCTTTCAAGTCCATAGTCCAGGGAGGAATTTTTCAATAACATATTTATCCTTCATTCTTTGGGCATAATAAGCCCAAATTCCCTCATTTGAAATATCTTGATACTTTTCTTGTTGGCAGCTTCCTTGGTCCATGATTTCACTCTCCTACTTCCTCAGAACTTTTTATGTTCTCTCCTTCAGTTCCATGTGTTTTCTAAGTTTCTTATTAGGAGCTAGATATCTTCTACCTGTCCTCTCATGAACTGAGTTTTAACTGGAAGGGGTGAGATGGTCAATCTTTCTTTTTCCTATGATTTTGTTAACTTTTCAAAGCATTAAAATACTTTTTTAAACTGAAAGAAAGGTTTGCTTGTTGTTCCATTTTTTTAATATAACCTTTCAAGTTATTAGAAGATAGCCTGTTTTCTGGAATGTCAGCTAGACCAGCACTAGCCTCTAACCCGTGAGAGGCCAGTGTTGCACAAAATAGGCTAGAGATAGCAGAGTCAGGACCCAAATAAAACTTATTTAATTTCAGAGTTGGGGAAAATGATGTTTGAAAGTGGGAACCCATACTCCCCTAAGAAGAAGGGCCTAATGCTGCTGAGGTCATATATATATATATATATATATATATATGAGGGTTGGATCATAACACAGTCAGTTCTCATCATTGGCATTTCTTGGGACAAAACAGGCATTCTTGGGTCCTATGGGATAGTCTCTAGGTTGCAGCATGGTGGGAAAAGGAGTGTAGTACCTGGCTTGATTCACTTGAAGATTATATAGGTGTCAGGAGGTGTGATGGATAGTTCTGGAAAATAGGGGGAGCTAAATGTCTCTGGGAACTGGTTATTGCCAGAGGTGAGATCATATAGAACACAGATAGCATTGCTGTCAAGAACAGCTGGCTTGCTGGGCTTTAGGTCTGGTAAACAGGGTGTCTCTAATATTTTGATAAAAACTAAAGCTCATTAAGCAAAATGTCCCTGAGTTTGGCATAACAACTATCCTTTGTGCTCATTCTCTGGATGATCTCACCCTCTGACAAAATTTCATAATTACCAGAACTAGTTGTTCTCTGAGCTCAGACAAGCACCAGACAAGTTTCTGTGTTCCAGTCATGAAACCCTGCTTCCAGAGTGTAAAAGAAATAGAAGTGGGAGGGGGTGGTGGCTAGGTGGTGCAGTGGATAAAGCACCGGCCCTGGAATCAGGAGTACCTGGGTTCAAATCTGGTGTCAGACACTTAATAATTACCTAGCTGTGTGGCCTTGGGCAAGCCATTTAACCCCATTTGCCTTGCAAAAAAAACCTTAAAAAAAAAGAAAAAAGAAATACAAGGGGAAATTGCCCATTTAGGTGATCCTTCTATCTATTAAGGTATTGATTATGTACTATGTTATAAATATATCATTGGAGAAAGGGTATTCACATTTGCCTCACTGTTGCTGTTACCCTCACAGTCAGGGCTACAGCTCATTGCATAGTCATAGATATAAAATACTGAGATCTCCCCACACTCCCTTGGGTCCCCTTACTAGAGATAGGACCTGGCTCATATGTTTAGATCCCCTTCTTGCTTGCTTGCTTACCATATTTCCCCATGTATAAGATGCACTTTAATTTTTGGGCCCGAAATTTGAAAGAAAGTATATTACATAAAGTTATTGAACTCAAGTTTTATTCATCACAAAATTCCTTCAACTCCTCATCACTGTCAAAACTCCCATCCATTAGCTTGTCCTCATCTGTGTTGGGTGACAAATCACTGTCTCAGGAGAGGCTCTGACTGCTCTCTTGCCTGTGCTCTGGTCTGTGGTTGACCACAAGCTCTCCCTGGGCAAGTCCAGTATGTGGATGCACACTTAGTTCATTCCGGTTCACGAATCTGAAGCACCCATTGTGTCCTTTGAAGTCAGTTAACTTCCTTTTCATCAGCATTTCTTCTTGCCTCATCTGAACCATCTTTGTGAACACAAGAATTCCAATCACCCTTTGCTTTTCAATCCATCTCTTCATTTCCCTCTCTAAATCAGACCATTTGGCTGACTTGCCTCTCATGGCCTTCTTCTGTGTTTTCTCAGTTGGCAGAAGACCAAACTTATGTTCAGTAGCACAATTTCAGGGGTGGAGCCAAGATGGCGACAAGAGAGGATGGTGTTTTAGGTGCTCTCTCATAAAACTTATAAACTAAGGACTCTAACTAAATTTTCGAGAGACAGAAGCCACAGAGGGACCCAGTGAGGCAGTTCTCCTACTCAAGGTAACCGGGAAAAGAGCAGAAAGGCTCTGCTCCTCCGGGTTGGAGGGGTGGCCTACCAGAACGAAAGAACTTCAGCCTCCCGGAGACAGCCTTAGGGAGTTGGGAGCCACAGCTCACAGCAGCGGGGGAGTTTACTGATCTATGCCCTGGGGAGCACTGGGCAAAACTTGGGGGAACAGTGGGGGACCTTTGCCAGAGCAAGCGCATGAAGCCCAGCCCCCTCAGGGCAAACAGTGAGCAGAGTGGCCAAGGCAGTCCAGATCCAGGAAACAGAAGCAGGTGGAGCAGGTAAGCAGGAGCCTCCAGGGCATGAGTCCATTGAACCTAGGGAGGGGAGTGAAGAGAGACTGTCCAGCTCTGCCCCTGGAACAGGACACTGGGGTTCTGACCACATTCAGATCCTGATCGCAGTCTAGGCCTCCCCCCAGTAGAACAGCAGCCCCCCCCCCCACCTCAGCCCCGTGGCAGAGTGGGGGAGCTTATGGTCATTCACAGACCAGGAGGGAGGACAGAGCCTCACACACAGTAGTACAATTTCCATTCATTTTTGTAAATTGGATCACTTTGAACTTAAATTCAGCACTGAATGAAAATCTTTTCTGATCCATTTCTGGGCAGCATGTGACAAAATGTAAACTAATATACCGGCAACAAATGCGAAACAATGAGCACAAAAATAAGTGCAAAAAAGCGGGAAATGCAAGTAAAAAAAATCCAAACCACCAATCTAAACCAAGATGCTCCTAGTTTTTATACCCAAAATTTTCTGGAAAAGGGTGCATCTTATACATGGTGAAATATGGTACTTTGAAATTAAACTTCAGATTGATTCGTTACTCTCCAGTCTCTAACCTGCCTTAGCTCTGGCCATGTACAGGCAGAAGTCTTACAGACAATTTTCAATGAGCCAGGCTCCAGGTCTGCCAATCTTATCCCAGTTGAGGCTAGGGTCATTCTTTCAAAGGTCCCTTCTACTTATTAGTCCCTTGGGGCTAGTGGTTTCATTGATACACTGTGGTCTTTCTGTTTTAACATATCTGATGTCAGACAGACCAAATATCAATATATTGTGATACAGCAAATACCTATAATCAGAGCTTCAGGTGGCTTGAGAACTAATGGAATCAGAGTTTGCCATGGTATGATTATCAATATCAGCAAAGAAATCCAGAGAAAAAATTATAACTAATTCAACTGTTGTTCATGTATCTAACGACAACAATGAAAATAATATAATGAAATATAATAAGCTGGATTTTTTAAATAAAAGCAACTTTTTGCATTGAATCAATTTAGTTATTAATCATGTTTAAGATACATATCATTGCTTTCAGAATTCTTTAAAACTATTAGAACATCATAGACAATTTTAAATTTTCAACTGTTATTAATTTCAATGTAATAAAACAGTAGTAACAACAACCAGGTTTTCAAGTCAATTAACACATAATTATTAGATTTTACACAAGAATATTTCCATTATTATATTATAATATAATTTTATATAGTTTAGTAATATCAGGAATCCTGGAGAGGGGCATTAGTTTTTTGATATTGCCCCATTATATCTACAAATAATCAATTATTAACTCCAGGCTTTAACACTTATAATAACTCCAAATGGCTTATATTTTCACAACAGATAACCAAAAAATCACATAACTGATAAAATTTCTTAATATCTTACTTATCAATAATATTAAATTGCCCAATTAATCTTTAGAGACCCTCACAGTTTTTTTTGGAAGGCTGACTTCTTTAAAATTGAACATATTGACATGAGATTTAGAATAAAACAAAAAAGATATCTTTAAGTTTAATCTCATAACAATATATTTGCATTTTATTTTAAATGCTTATTTACCACTTATTCCAAATACACTTCTATTTTCAAAAAGAAAATGAGATTCTTCAAGAAATAAATCTTATATATATGCTACTTTTAAAACCCCAATTAACTCTTATTTATGCCAACTTGAACCCTTTATCTAGTTTAAACTCTGACTTACTAACTTGATTTAAAGGTAGATATTGTCTTTGCAATTTCTAACTGAGGCCAAATTGTTTATTGTATCAAAATTCTCTAGTAAGGAGCTAGGCTTTAGGATTTTAAAATGATGACATCCTAACTCAGACCCTAACTCAGTAATTGATTACTTAATTTTAAATTAGTGTTTGAAAAACAATTAAATCCAGAATCCAAATGAAAGGAATAATAAACATTTAGACAAGGATATCAATGAACTCAGTGTAATAATCAGCAACCATTTCAGATCTGAATTGCACACTTGAGTTAGCACATGTACACATGCACATATAGATAGGCATAATTTTTTTTGAACAAAGATTACACATTGATCCACTTATATAGTGAGATTTTTAGGAGCTCTAGTCAGTTCACTTAAATCCCAAGTCAAGTGATCTTTTTTCAGCCCCCCAGGCCAGTGGAGAGAAGTGAAAAGACTCATTGAAAACTATACAGACATCTCCAATTTAAAATATATTTTAAAATATACTCCCACATACACACATATATTTATATTATTATTTTTGAATTGTACCAATTATATTTCTGAACATATAATTTTAGGATCAATTATAATTTCTTGAGGAACCTCATATGTATATTAAAATTTTAAAATAGTCAATCAGTAATTAAATTTCCTTGATATAGTTGATTGCATTCTTAAGTTACCTTGCACAGAAAATCAAATTCAGTTACATAATTTCAGAGATAATGCACATTTTAAAATACATGATCTTAGCTTATTAGCATAGGCCTTAATTGGAATGTAATCTGGATTTTTCTAGTCCCAGAAAGAATTATTAGTTTCCATATAAAATATAATTCTTTACTTTTATTTTATTCAAGACATTTGATGGCAAGGCATTAAGATCAAGCTGCCTGCAAAACTTTAATAATGGGGACCTCAACGTCCCTCTCTCAGAACTAGATAAATCTAACCACAAAATAAACTAGAATGAAGTTAAAAAGGTGAATAAAATCTTAGATATGATAGACCTTTGGAGAAAACTTAATGGGAATAAAAAAGAATATAACTTTTTCTCTGCAGTACATGATACCAATAACAAAACTGACTATATACTAGACATAAAAACCTTATAATCAAATTCTGAAACAGAAATAATAAATTCTCAGACCATGATGCAATAAAAATTGCATGTAATAAAGGGTCACAGAAAGATAAACCAAAAATTAATTGAAAACTAAATAACTTAATATTAATTAATAAGTGGATCAAACAGCAAATCATAGAAATAATCAATAATTATATCCAAGAAAATGATAATAAGGAGACATCATACCAAAATTTATAGGATGCAGCCAAGGCAATTTTGAGAGTATACTTTATATCTCTAAAAGCTTATATGAATAAAATAGAGAAAGGGGAGATCAATGAATTGGGTATGCAATTAAAAAAGCTAGGAAAAAGAACAAATTAAAGATCTTCAATTAAATACCAAATTAGGAATTCTGAAAATCAAAGGAGAGATTAATAAAATTGAAAGCAAGAAAACATTGATCTAATAAATAAAATCAAAAGTTGGTTTTATGAAAAAAAATAAAATAGATAAACCTTTGGTTAATCTGGTTTAAAAAGAAGATAAAAAATAGCCAAATTACCAGTATCAAAAATGAAAAGGGTGAACTAAACACTAATGAGGAGGAAATTAAAGAGATAATTAGGAGCTACTTTGCTGAACTGTGCCAATTAATTTGATAATCTGAGTGAGATAAATGAATATTTATAAAAATACAAACAGATTAATCGAAGAGGAAATAAAATACTTAATTCCATTTCAGAAAAATAAATTGAAGAAATCATCAATAAACTTCCAAAGTCAAAGTCTCCAGGTCCAGATGCATTTACAAATGAATTCTACCAAATATTTAAGGAGCAATTAATTCCTATTCTAGACAAGTTATTAAAAAATAGTTTTGCCAAATTCCTTTTATGACACCAATATGGTACACCTAAACCAGGAAGAATAAAAACAGACAAAGAAAATTATAGACCAATCTCCCTAATGGACATTAATGCAAAAAGTTTGAATAAAATTTTAGCAATGAGATTACAGCAAGTCATTACTAGGATAATACACCATTATTAGGTAGGATTTACTAGGTAGTCAGGGATGGTTCAATATTAGGAAAACACAACATAATTGAACATATCTATAGCAAAACCAATAAATTGTATGATTATCTCAATAGATGCTGAAATGGTCTTTGATAAAATACAACTTCCATTCCTATTAAAAACACTAGAAAGTTTAGGAATAAATGGAGTTTTCTTTAAAATAATAAGTGGTATCTATCTAAACAATTATTATATGTAATGGGGATAAACTTGGATCATTTCCAATAAGATCAGGGGTGAAATAAGGAAGCCTATTATCACCATTACTATTCAATATAGTATTAGAAATGTTAACTTTAACAATAAGAGAATAAAAAAGAAATTGAAGGAATCAGAATTGGTAATGAGGAAGCAAATGAAGAAGCATTACTCTTTGCAGATGATATGATGGGATACTTAGGGAACCCAAGAAAATTATCTAAAAAAACTCCTTGAAACAATTAACAAATTCAGCAAAGTAGCAGGATATAAAATAAACCCACACAAATCATCAGCATTTTTATATATGAACAACAAGGCCCAAGAGCAAGAGATAGAAAGAGAAATTCCATTTAAAGTAACTGTAGACCACATCAAATACTTGGAATCTACCTCCCAAGACAAACCTAGAAACTGTATAAAGATAATTATAAAACATTTCTCATCCAAATAAGTCAGATCTAAATAATTGGAAAAATGTCAAATGCTCATGGTGAGGTTGAGCTAATATAATAAAAATGACAGTTCTACAAATTAAGTTAAACTACCAAATAATTATTTTACTGAGCTAGAAAAAAATAGTAGCAAAATCATCTGGAGCAACAAAAGGTCAAGAATAGCAAGGGAACTGATGAAAAAAAAATGTAAAGGAAGGTGGCTTAGCTCTACCAGTCCTAAAACTCTACTATAAAGCAGCAGCCATCAAAACTGTCTGGTACTGTTTTAGAAATAGATCAGTGTGGAGGGGGGCAGCTAGGTGGTCAATGGATAGAGCACCTGCCCTGGATTTAGGAGGACCTGAGTTCAAATCCAACCTCAGACATGTAATAATTACCTAGCTGTGTGACCTTGGGCAAGTCATATAACCCCATTTGTCTTGCAAAAAAAAAAAACCCAAACCAAAACAAACAAAAAAGAAATAGATCAGTGGATTAGGATAGATTCAAAAGAAATAGTAATAAATGACTACAATAATTTGCTGTTTGACAAGCCCAAAGACATTAGCTTCTGGGATAAGAACTCATTATTTTTAAATAAGGTCAAAATGGGTACAAGATTTAGCCATAAAGAATGACAGCATAGATAAATTAATAGACCAAGAAATTCTCTATCAGATCTATGGAAAGGGGACAAATTTATGACCAAACAAGAAATAGAGTACATTATAAATTGCAAAATGAATGATTTTCAGATGAATATAAAATATTCATTACTATATGCTATTTTTTTTAGGTTTTTTTTTTTTTGCAAGGCAATAGGGTTTAAGTGGCTTGCCCAAAGCCACACAACTAGGTAATTAGTAAGTGTCTTAGGCCGGGTTTGAACTCAGGTACTCCTGACTCCAGGGCCAGTGCTTTATCCACTGAGCAACCTAGCCACCCCACTATATGCTATTCTTATTCTAATATTAGTTAACTAAACTGATTAAATGAATATTTGTAGATGAGAAAATATTTATATTTGCTAACAATCTTTACCACTATTGAAGCACATTGACTTAATAAATAATGACTGCTGCAGAATAGGAGTCCAATTGGATCTTTTCTCTCTCAAGTAATTTGTCAGGTTTAACTTTGATCAGCTATGTGATTTTATGTTATTATATATTATATTTCTTGGGAAAAGTTCCCTAAAGGTCTCTAGATCCCAGCTACTTTTTCTTTCATCAATACCTGTCTTCTGCTATTGGCAGAAGACAGTTCTTGAAGTTATGTAGCATTGTTAGATTCTAGGGGTCCAAATGGAAAAGTCCATTGGACAATCTGCTGGATAGTTTTGAAATCAGGTTGTTGCTATGTAATTTACTCAAACCAAGTAGGACATCAAGGCACAGCATGATAAGTGTCTCTAAATGTGGCATGTGCTGATGCCAGTAACTGAACTGTCTAATCAATTCTTGATCCTTTTTCATGATTGTTAGGGGCTTCAGGCTATCACAGGAATGCCCTTTGATCCTTCAGGAAATTCATCTGTCATACCAGTTATTATATTTGTCTGAGTTAATTACTCCCTTGTCTTGTTCCATCCAGGGCTTCAAAATAGTTGGGCAATGTCCACTTTCATATCAGATATTCCCCTTTTGATAAGGCCTTCAATATAGTGGAGGCTTATACTGTCAGAGTCAAGTGGGTACTTGGCCATTATCCTTTCCGCCCATTGTTGGCAAATGGCCAGTTTATCCTGGGGGTAGGACAATAAAGGCAAATGGCATTCCCTACCTAGTAAAAGTGTAGATGTTTAGTCCTATTTCCTTAAGAGAATAGAAAAGAAGGATTTCATCCAGTTTATAGCAGTAAATTATTCCCCAGGTGTGACCACTAGAATTTCAATTTCAGTCATTATATCTGATATAATAAAGGCAATGATGTTTACAATTTGGTTTAACCCCCCCCCCCCCAAGTGGAGGAAATTATCGAGTACTATTGACTTTCTTTACTAGTTATATTGGTTTGTTGAACTGAGAGACAGTTTTGAGTATTCAGTAATTCCAGTATTTAATAACTCTTATATTAAGGCAGTGGTCTTTCTCTTCCTATGTGGAATACTATCTTGCTTGAACTAGACCTCCTTGGTGGAAGAGGGTAAGCTGGAGAAGGTCCTATGCTGAAGGTAATACCTACCTCCTAGTAGGATGAGATGGACCATGGTCCATCAGCATGTTGGTCTCTGCCTCTAAAATGACTCTTTGGATCTATGCCTTTGATATATTCTTCAGTGAGAATTATCAGTAGAGCTCATTTGAAAGACTGGAATGCTCCTACTCTATTTGTGAAAGTTACCTGCATGTTCAAATGGTGGGTATGGGTCAGAATCACTAAGAGGAATCCTCTTGTCCTTTTCATATGACCTTCTTAGTGTTGCTGGGGATTGATTTCACCAATTTAAGATTAAGAGGCTTTAAAAGGTGAAAGGATTCACATAAAATTTTAAAACCTCTTAGGAATTATTATGCAAGCCTGCAGAGTTTACAGATTAAAATATTTTCTCCTTCTGGAGGAGGAGGATTGAGGACAGAGTTGGAAAAAAAATTGGGGTGAGGTTTGAATGAGAGAGAAGAAAGTGAAAAGGAAAATAGCCAGGAGACCTGCTAAGAGGGAAAGGATAGATAGCCATAAGGGCTGGCTTAGTGTGGCCCCATGGCATAGAGGCATGGTTCTCCTGCAGGCTTATTCTGGGAGCATGTGACAACTTAGAAAGAAAGAGAGTGATAGCTATCCTTGCAATATGAAGGTAGGGTGAAGAAGAGGAAAAAGGAAGGGTGCTTCTTTTCTGGATGACTTAAATGTACTTTTGTAGTGCGTTGGACAAGGGTGATGCTTGGGGAGTGATCTAGCACCTGCCCAAGGTGTGTGACCCTCTAAATCCAACACATCATTTGCTGTCACACCCATGTAAGCTTGACCCATCAATGGCCAAGTTTCAGGTTGACTGGAAACAGGAAACTGGAGGAAGGGGAACAGCTAAGTCCTCTCCCATCTTGATGAATTCACATTTAACAATGGAACACCAAGAGTCAATTTACATCACAGAAGATAATATTTCTTCAACTAGACAGATATTTCTTCTATCTTTCTCCTCAGACACAATTTATCAGTGTAAAAAATTGCAAAATTTATTTCCAATTACAGAATTGCTATGTCCATAACTCCCTGTATCATATTCCCAAAACTCCCCGCATCACTGGCATGACAGTCATTTTAGCTTTAATGTGTAGAACATCCAGAAAATGTCTAATTTCCTCATTTAACTACTTTTTCATAATCTGTGCATATGGCCTGTGGATCCCCTGGAAAGGGGAAGGCTAGTCTGGAGACTGTCCCACATCTAATTCTTTTTGTCAGAACTGAAGGGGCTGATGTTAGGAAAGAGGGCAGATATTGGGGCCATGTCTTCTTTCTTTATATGGGAGGGATGTGGGGAAGATAAGATTGGGGACCAGAGGTTTTGGCAGAGTCGAACAAGTTAACTCCTCTTCTTCATGTTCTGAGATGCATGTACAGTTCCAGTGTGATCTATTCTAAACATGATTAGCCTCCCCTATCCTGGATACTCCTTGTCCCTATTTTCTAGTTTAACCCACTTTTCCTGTCCAATCAACTGTAATCTCCCTGTATTGATACTGCTTTGCAAGGTCAACAGCATCTCTATATTTCTTCTACAATGAATTAATTTATGAACTTATGAAATGGGGTAGGCATATTTAGTCTTTCCTGTCATTGCAAAGATCATGATAGCAGTGAAAAAGCTTCAATCACATTTTATAAGGTACAGAGGGGATGAAAGGGAGAACTGACAAGAATACATTAAATTTAAAAGATTTTGTACAAATATAACAAATGTAACCAAGATTGGAAGGACAGCAGAAAATGGGGGAAAAACTATAGACAATTTCTCAGATAAAAGTCTAATATCAAAAATATATAAGGAATTTTGTTAAATCTATAAGAATATGAGTCATTCCTCAATTAATAAATAGTCAAAGAATATAAACAGGCAGTTTTCCAATGAAGAAATCAAAATAGTTTGATCATATAAAAATGCTCTAAATCATTATTGATTACAGAATATAAGTTAAAACAAATGAGACTTTATATCTACTAGATTGATTAAAATGATTGAAAGGAAAAGCCACAAATGTTTGAGTGAATGCAAAAAAAATGGGTCACTAATTCATTGTTGGTGGAATTGTGAACTGATCCAATCATTTTGGAGAGCAATCTGGATTTATACCCAAAGTTCTTAAACTACCAATGTCTCTAATTCCAAGGATGACTAAGAAAAAAGGAAAAGCATATATGTGTTCTAAATTGTTTTCTTTGTGGTGGCAAAGATCCAGGAATTGCAGGGATACCATCAGTTGGGGAATAGCTGAACAAGTTGCTGTATATGATAGTGATGGAATACTATTGTATTATAAGAAACTATGAGTTCAGTGATCTTAGAAATAATACATGGAAAGACTTGTATGAAATAATAAGAGAAAAATGAGTCCTAGAAAGCATTGTATATAGAACAGCAATATTGTTTTAAGAAAGACTTTGAATGAATAAGTTATTTTATAAGTTATCAAAATACCCAAGTTAACAGAGAAACTACTGATAAATCAAAGTGTATATATGTGTGTATATATATATATATATACGTATATATATATATAAATTTTATAAATACCTATTTGTATTGAATGGTAGCCCTCTCTAGAATGAAGTGGGAGGAGGTTAGAAGGAAAAAAAGAAATTTATATTATAATTTTGTTCTTTATTTAAAAAGAATAGCAAGTTATGCTTAGTAAATTTGCAATTTTATGTATTCATCTATTTTTAATTGTACTATGTTATAGAAATGCTTGTTTTATTCTTTGAATATGTACTAAAGTTAAAAAGGAGAAAATATATTAAAAATAAAGGCTAATAGAAATCTACAGTTACATGTACCACTCTATTGAAAAGCAGAATTGTTTTCTATTATATTGGGTACTAGGTGGCCATCTAGTGTCAAGTACATTCAAAAGAAGAATTATCAATTGCTTCAAAGGAATTTGATGCCCAAGTAATCAATGTTTTTTTTTTAAAATTATATTATGAAGCCTGATTTGTTAAGAATTAAAATGATAGTAAAATTTTAAGAACTTTTATGTTCAGAGAGTATTAGAGAAAGCAGAAAGAAAAACATAAAACAAAATTTATCAGCTGAAGATGAAATTGGAAAGTGAGGCAGAACAAAAGTCTATATTTTAAAAAATCAAAAATTTAAAGATTTAAAGAGATACTGAAGATACAGGAAAAAGTCATCACTTTGCTATTAAAGATATAGCAAGCTATTAATGAAACAGAAACTCAAGAATCTCAACTCAGAAGCCTCCAAGTAAAGATGTTGCTTTGAGTAAAAGTAGACACAGCATCCAGAACCTAATGACTTTGCCTAGAGGAGTATCCAGTTCAGACAAGGGACAGAGCTGTGGATGTGAATGGCATTTTTATAAGAGAATATAATAATAATATTATAATAAGAGAATGAATGGGTCAAACAAAAAATCATAGAAACAATCTCAATGAATTGGTCATGCAACTAAAAAGCTAGAAAAAGAACAAATTAAAAATTGTCAATCACATACCAAATTAAAAATTCTAAAAATTAAAGATGAGATTAATACAAGTGAAATTAAGAAAACTATTGTACTAATAAATAAAAAAGAGTAGGTTTTATTTAAAAAACCCAATAAATCTTTGGTTAATTTGATATAAAAAAATAAAGACGTTCCCAGTAACAAAAATTTCCAAATTCGCAATAATAAAAATTTAAAAAAGGTGAATTCACCATCAATGAAGAGGAAATGAAAGCAATCATTAGAAAACATTCTACCTAATTATGTGACAATAATTCTGATAATATGAGCAAAATTGATGAATATTTACAAAAATATAAATTGCACAGATTAACAGAAGAGGAAATAAGATACCTAAATAGTCACATTTTAGAAAAAGAAATTGAACAAGCCATCAACTTAAAGTGAGTCAAATTTTACTTAAGAATACTAATCGGGGTGGCTAGGTGGCACAGTGGATAAAGCACCAGCCCTGGAGTCAGGTGTACCTGGGTTCAGGTCTGGTCTCAGACACTTAATAATTGCCTGGCTGTGTGACCTTGGGCAGGCCACTTGGCCCCATTCGCCTTGCAAAAACCTAAAAAAAAAAGAATACTAATCATTCTCCAGTTGATAAATAGTCAAATGATATGAACTGGCAGTTTTCAGATGAAGAAATTAAAACTACCTATAGGCATATGAAAAAATTCTCTAAATCACTATTAATTAGAGAAATGCAAATTAAAAAAAATCTGCAGTGCCAACTCACCTCTTAGATTGGCTAACATACCAGAAAGGGAAAATGATAAATGTTGGAGGGGATGTGGAAAAAACTAGGAGATTAATGCATTGTTTTGAACTGATCAAAGACAATTCCAAAAACTTGTGATGGAAAATGCCATCCACATCCAGAGGAAAAACTGGAGTATGAATGCTTACCAAAGCATACTA
Organism: Macrotis lagotis; assembly: GCF_037893015.1. NCBI lineage: Eukaryota > Metazoa > Chordata > Mammalia > Peramelemorphia > Peramelidae > Macrotis > Macrotis lagotis. Next base: position 218,184,038 of record NC_133664.1, on the reverse strand, counting down.
TTTTCCCTTATTAAAATTTGTTTTTTCTTTCTCTGATTTTTTCCTTTTGTTCTGATCCTTCTTTCAGAACAAGATTATGGATTGGAAGTATGGGAATATGTTTCACATGTTTGTGCATGAATAACATAGATAACTTGCTGCCTTGGGGAGGAGAGAGGGAAAGATGGGAGGAAAAAATTTGGAATTCAGAACAATTGATAATATTCTTGTCAATATAATGCATTGAACATGAAATAGATTAATAAATAAATAAAAAAGAAAAAATCTGTTCCATAACTGATTTACTTTGTACACTGAATAACTTTTTACTCCCCCCTTTTTGCGAGATCTTAGTTTTGAGTCAACTGTGAAAATTAAATAGTCTTTTTTTCACTCCTTCAGGCATGATGTGTGTGTGTATGTGTTTGTGTGTGATGAATCAAAGAATATAAGAAAAGGATTCTGACACTTTTTTATGTATATACCTTTTTTTTGCCGCCATGATAATTTAAGCTTTTTAAGTGCAGACATTATTTTAAATTTTTTCTTTGTATTCCTAGAACTTTGCAAAAAAAATTATACATAATAGTATGTTAATAAATATTTAGGACAGTATACTTGGGGAAATGAGTAGAATCAATTTATTAGTCACTCAATAAATATCTATTGATATTATTATGTACTAGGCACTGCTAAATGCTAGGGGATACAAAGAAAGGAAAAAGACATACCTTGTTCTCAAGGAATTCATTCTAATGGGGGGAGACAACATGCAAACAACTATGTACAGTAAAGAAACTATATGCCAAATAATTTGGAAATAAGTCAAAAGAGGGAAGACACTTGAAATGTGAATAAGTTGAACTCTTATTCAAGATATTCTTCATTAGAAATTTATATTATTACTCTATTCTTTCTAAATGCCATTGGTCATTTTGATATGAATTTGCTGGGATACTTTATTGAGTACATGAAAACAGTTTTGGAGCTATATATAAATATATGATAGGTTGCTTTTTGGAGCTGCCTGACACTAAGCAGGGGATCACTGTTACTTGAAATATATCCAGATATGAATATCACCTTTCAAACTATGAAAGGAACACTAAGATCCTTGGCAAATGTATCAGAACTGGTTGAAATCCAGGAGTCTTTTCTTTATACTGACCAAGATAGTAGAAAAATACATGGGGAAATATGAGAATAAAGTAAACATCCAGAAAGTTTAATTCCCAGTTTAGCCACTGACTGGTTGGCACCTTGCTTTCCACTTATATTTATTTGAATAGGAGACATTTCAAGAAAAAAAAAAAACATGCTCAGTGAACAAAACCCATGGAAAAAACAAATCATTCTTTTCATTCTGCACCTAGGTTGGCTCTAAGTGACTTCTTTGAAGGAAATTACAGAAAAAAAATCATAAAGGTCAATAACTATTAAGTAACAACTGAAGAAGACAAAAAAATGAAAGCTCACAATCTATTCTGTGTTTTAAATGTTGGACAAATCCTGAGAAATATAACTTCTTGTCTTTATCTGTTGTATTTAGTCATTAATAATGCAAAATAATTTAGGGTAGCTTTTACTTGCATTGCCACCAAGCCATGTTGGTAATTCAAAATATTTAATTCCACAAATAGTCATGATATACTACACATTTTGTATAGTGAGTTTTAAAAAACTTCTCTCCCTTCCCCCATCTGTGGTCTTTACTGACCCATGTCCTCACTGAATGTTGACAGTGATATTTAAAATCTTGGCTAGGAATAGATGTGGAGCCTGAAACCAGATACTTGTTCTTTTACTGCCAAAACTTTATTATAGCATAAAGGAAAACCAGCATGCTCCCTCAATGGGCAGACCAGAAATTAGGTTGGCAGAGGAATACATTCTAGTCACAGCCTGAGAAAGAAACAAGAAAGCATCTCTCTTAAGGCAATGCTAGTCACCAGGATTGGTCATTGGCCAAACTGGGAAGAGAAAGATTTCTCTTTAACTCTCTCCTCCTTTCTGTACCTTTCTTTTGCCTTTCATAACCACTGTCCACTTTTAGGTACTTCATGTTTTGCTACTACTCAATATTTACAGAGGGCTTCCTATTTGTAGGTTCTCTCTCAGTTATTCATTCTCCAGACCTTTTTGGGCACCTAGACCCCAGCAAAACAATGTTTTTATTCAAGTCATTGCCCAATTGATAAATGGTCAAAAGATATAAATAAGCAGTTTTCAGATGAAGAAATTAAAGCCATTTTTAGTCTTATGAAAAAATACTCTAAATTCTTGTTGATTAGAGAAATGGAAATTCAAGCAAGTTTGAGATAACAACTCACATTCATCCAGCTGATTAACAAGCAAAAAGAAGAATGGTAAATGGAAAGGATGTGGGAAAACTGGGACACTAATATACTGTTGGTGGAGTTGTGAACTCTCATTCTGGAGAACAACTTGAAACTATAGCTAAAGGGCTATAAAAGTGTGCATATCTTTTGATCCAGCGATATCACTACTAGATCTGTATCACAAAGAGATCAGAAAAAAGGAAGACGTACACACATGTACAAAAATATTTATAGTAGCTCTTTTTGTAGTGGTAAAGAATTGGAAACTGAGGAGATGCCTTTCAATTGGGGAATGGCTGAACAAATTGTGTTTATGAATGTGGTGGCATATTACTGTTCTGTAAGAAATCATGAACAGGCAGGTTTCAGAAAAACCTGGAAAGACACTCATTAACATGCTGATTGAAGTCAACAGAACCAGGAGATTAGTGTACATCTTAATTGCAACATTATGTGAGGATCAACTACAATAGACTTAGCTTTTCTCAGCAATGCAGTGATCAAAGACAATTCTAAAAATTTTGTGATGAGGGGGCTGCTAGGTGGAGCAGTAGATAGAGCACTGGCCCTGGAGTCAAAAGTACCTGAGTTCAAATCTGACCTCAGGCACTTAATAATAACCTAGCTGTGTGGCCTTGGGCAAGCCACTTAACCCCATTGCCTTGCAAAACAAAACAAAACAACCTAAAAAAAAAGATTTTTGATGGAAAATGCCATCCACCTTTGGAGAAAGAACGATAGAGTCTGAATGCAGAAGAAAAGCATACTATTTTCATTTTTAAAAATTTGTTTTATGGTTTCTTTCTTTCTCATGTTTTTCCCTTTTTGAACTGATTCTTTTTTTACAATATGTATAATAACAAGAATTATTTTGTCCTTCATTCTAAGAGAAATATGGAAATATGTTAGACTTGATTGTACCTTTTTTTTATTAAAGATATTATTTGAGTTTTACAATTTCCCCCCAAATATTACTTCCCTCCCCCCCACCACGGAAAGCAATCTGTCAGTCTTTACTTTGTTTCCATGTTGTACCTTGATCCAAATTGGGTGTGATGAGAGAGAAATCATATCCTTAGAGAAGAGATAAGAAATCTAAGAGGTAACAAGATCAGACAATAAGATATCTGTTTTTTTCCTAAATTAAAGGGAATAGTCCTTGAACTTTGTTCAAACTCCACAGCTCCTTAACGAGAAACAGATGTCACTCTCCTTTGTAGACAGCCCAAAATTGCTCCCGATTGTTGCACTGATGGAATGAGCGAGTCCTTCAAGGTAGAACATCACCCCCATGTTGCTGTTAGGGTATACAGTATTTTTCTGGTTCTGCTCATCTAACTCAGTATCAGTTCATGCAAATCCTTCCAGGCTTCCCTGAAATTCCATCCCTCCTGGTTTCTAATAGAAAAATAGTATTCCATGATATACATATACCACAGTTTGCTAAGCCATTGCCCAACTGAAGGACATTTACTTGATTTCCAATTCTTTGGCACCACAAACAGGGCTGCTATAAATATTTTTGTACAAGTAATGTTTTTACCCTTTTTCTTCATCTCTTCAGGATATAGACCCAGTAGTGGTATTGCTGGGTCAAAGGGTATGCACATTTTTGTTGCCCTTTGGGCATAGTTCCAAATAGCTCTCCAGAAGGGTTGGATGAGTTCACAGCTCCACCAACAGTGTAATAGTATCCCAGATTTCCCACAGCCCTTCCAACAATGATCATTATCCTTTCTGGTCATACTGGCCAATCTGAGAGCTGTGAGGTGGTACCTCAGAGAAGCTTTAATTTGCATTCCTCTAATAAGTAATGATTTAGAGCATTTTTTTCATATGGCTATGAATTGCTTTGATCTCATCTGTAAATTGCCTTTGCATATCCTTTGACCATTTGTCAACTGGGGAATGGCTTTTTTTTAAAATATGACTCAGTTCTCTGTATATTTTAGAAATGAGTCCTTTGTCAGAATCATTAGTTGTAAAGATTGTTTCCCAATTTACTACATTTCTTTTGATCTTGGTTACAGTGGTTTTATCTGTGCAAAAGCTCTTTAATTTAATATAATCGAAATCATCTAATTGGTTTTTGGTGATGTTCTCCGATTCTTCCTTAGTTATAAACTGTTCACCTTTCCATAGATCTGACAGGTAAACTAATCCTTAATCTTCTAATTTGCTTATAGTATTGTTTTTTATGTCTAAGTCCTGTAACCATTTGGATCTTATCTTGGTAAAGGGTGTGAGGTGTTGGTCTAATCTAAGTTTCTTCCATACTAACTTCCAATTCTCCCAGCAGTTTTTATCAAAGAGGGAGTTTTTATCCCAATGGCTGGACTCTTTGGGTTTATCGAGCAGCAGATTACTATAATCATCTCCTGCTTTTACACCTAGTCTTTTTTTTATTAAAGATATTATTTTTTATTAAAGATATTATTTGAGTTTTACAATTTCCCCCCAAATATTACTTCCCTCCCCCCCACCACGGAAAGCAATCTGTTAGTCTTTACTTTGTTGTGGGAAATCTGGGATACTATTACACTGTTGGTGGAGCTGTGTCCACCACTCTATTTCTTAGCCAATACCAAACAGTTTTGATGACTGATGCTTTATAATATAATTTTAGATCAGGTAGGCCTAAGCCACCTTCTTTAGGACTTTTTTCATTAAGCTCCTGGGAATTCTTCAAAACTTGACTTTTTATTTCTCCATATGAATTTACTTACAATTTTTTCTAACTCATTAAAGAAATTTTTTGGAATTTTGATTGGTAGGGCACTAAACAGATAGTTTACTTCTGGTAGAACTGTCATTTTTATTATATTAGCTCTACCTATCCATGAGCAGTTGATATTTGCCCAGTTATTTAAATTTAATTTAATTTGTGTGAGAAGTGTTTTATAATTGTTTTCAAAAAGATTGTGAGTCTGTCTTGGCAAATAGACTCCCAAGTATTTTATATTGCCTGAGGTTACTTTGAATGGGATTTCTCTTTCTAGCTCTTCCTGCTGTATCTTGCTAGACATATATAGAAAAGTTGAGGATTTATGAGGGTTTATTTTATAACGTGCAACTTTGCTAAAATTGCTAATTGTTTCCAGTAGTTTTCTGGATGATTTCTTGGGATTCTCTAGGTAGACCATCATGTTATCTGCAAAGAGTGAGAGTTTTGTCTCTTCCTTCCCAATTCTAATTCCTTCACTTTGTTTTTCTCCTCTAATTGCTGATGCTAACATTTCTAATACAATATTTAATAGTAGTGGTGATAATGGACACCCTTGTTTCTCCCCTGATCTTATTGGGAATGCCTCTAGCCTCTCCCCATTGAATATAATGCTTGTTGATGGTTTCAGATAGATACTGCTAATTATTTTAAGGAACAGTCCATTTATTCCTACACTCTCCTAGTGTTTTTAATAGGAATGGATGCTGTATCTTGTCAAAAGCTTTTTCAGCATCTATTGATATGATCATATGATTTCTGAAAGATTTGTTGTTGATATAATTGAGTATACTAACAGTTTTCCTAATACTGAACCAACCCTGCATTCCTGGAATAAATCCTACTTGATCATAATTTATTATCCTGGTGATAACTTGTTGTAATCATTTTGCTAAGATTTTATTTAAGATTTTTGCATCTATATTCATCAGGGAGATAGGTCTATAATTTTCTTTCTCTGATTTAACTCTTCCTGGTTTAGGTAACAGCACCATATTGGTTTCATAGAAAGAGTTAGACAGAGTTCCATCTTTCCCCATTTTTCCAAAGAGTTTATATAGAATTGGAACCAATTGTTGCTTAAATGTTTGGTAGAATTCACTTGTGACTCCATCAGACCCTAGAGATTTTTCTTTTTAGGGAGTTCAGTAATGGCTTGTTGAATTTTTTTTTCTGAGATAGGGTTATTTAGGTATTTAATCTCTTCTTCATTTAACCTGGGCAACTTATATTTTTGTAAATATTCATCCTTTTCACTTAGATTATCAAATTTATTGGCATAGAGCTGGGCAAAATAATTTCGAATTATTACTTTAATTTCCTTCTCGTTGGTGGTGAGTTCACCTTTTTCATTTATGATACTAGCAATTTGGTTTTCTTTTTTCTTTTTTTAATCAAATTGACCAGAGGTTTATCAATTTTATTGGTTTTATTTATTAATTCAATAGTTTTTTTGCTTTTGCTTTTACTAATTTCTCCTTTAATTTTTAGAATTTCTAATTTGGTATTTAATTGGGTATTTTTGGTTTATTCTTTCTCTAATTTTTTTTAGTCACATGTTTAGTTCATTGATTTCCTCTTTCTCCAATTTATTCATATAAGCATTTAGAGCTATAATATATCCCCTGAGAGTCACTTTGAATGAATCCCATAGGTTTTGGTATGTTGTTTCATTATTATCATTATCTAGGATAAAATGTATAATTCTTTCTGTAACTTGTTTTTTAGTCCACTCATTATTTAAAATGAGGTTATGCAGTTTCCAATTTGTTCTGGGTCTATATCTGCTTGGCCCAATATTGCATATGACTTTTATTGCATTGTGATCTGAGAAAGATGTATTCACTATTTCTGCCTTTCTGCAGCTGATCATTAGGTTTTTATGTCCTAGTACATGGTCAATTTTTGTATAAGTTCCATGTACTGCAGAGAAAAAGGTATATTCCTTTCTATCCCCATTCAGTTTCCTCCATAAGTCTACCATATCTAATTTTTCTAACAATCTATTTACCTCCCTAATTTCTTTCTTGTTTGTTTTATGATTCGATTTATCTAGATCTGATAGTGGGAGTTTGAGGTCTCCCACGAATAGAGTTTTGCTGTCTATGTCTTCCTGTAGTTCTTTCAGTTTCTCCTCTGAGAATTTTGGTGCTGTCCCACTGGGTGCATATATATTTAGTATTGAAATGACTTCATTGTCTATGGTACCTTTTAGGAGGATAAAGTTTCCTTCCTTATCTCTTTTAATGCTATCTACTTTCGCTGCTGCTTTGTCTGAGATAAGGATTGCTACCCCTGCTTTTTTTTACTTCAGCTGAAGCAAAATATGCTTTGCTCCAACCTTTTACCTTTACTCTATATGTATCTCTTTGCTTCAAATTAATTTCTTGTAAGCAACATTTTGTAGGATTCTGGTTTTTAATCCACTCTGCTATTCACCTACGTTTTAAGGGAGAGTTCATCCCATTCACATTCAGTGTTTTGATTACTAATTCTTTATTGTCCTCCATGCTATCTTCCCTCTGTTTGTATTTTTCCCCCCTTCCCCACCTTTGTCCATATTCCCCAGTATTTTGTTTCTGAATACCACCCTCTTCAGTGTGTTTGCCCTCCTATATCACACCCTCCCCTTTCTTTCCCCTTTCCCTTTTTCCCTTTTCCCTTCCCTTCCTTTTGCTGTTTCCCCCTTTCCCCCCACTCCCCTTCCCTTTCTCCAGCCCCCTCCCCTTTTCCCCTTTTAATACTTGAAAGTTTAGATGTTTTATAAGTTAACTGAGTATGTGTAGGTTGACTTTAAGCCAAGTCTGATGAGAAGAAGATGCAGGTGTTTCTTATCTGCTCCCTTCTTCCCCTCTATTACCATAGGTTTTTTTGTACCTCTTAGTGTAATGAGATTTACCCCATTCAATCCCCTTCCTCCTCCCATCTCTTTCCTGTCCCACTTTTTAAGGAGGTAGTGTTTTTTAGATCATTCTATCTAAGTCATAGAAAATTCTAAGTGTCTGTCCCTTCTAGTTCAGTATATTCTATCGAATAGAGTCAAAATTCCTGAGAGTTATTAGGATCTTTCTCCCAAGGGGGTTAAAGTCAGTTACATCTCTTTAGATAGCAGTCTTATGGATAGGTCATGAATATCCATCATTTCTGGCTGGGTGTATTCTCTCTGTTAGAGTTACATTTCTCAAGGTTTATGAGAATCTTTTTTTTTTCACTCCCATGCTGAAGTTTAACCAATTTCAATTTACTGGATTGCATTTTTTTTCCTTTTACCACCCCCCCCTTTTTTTTACCTTTTCATGTGTCTCTTGAACCTCCTGTTTGATGTCCAAATTTTCTGTTTAGCTCTGGTCTTTTCATCAATAATTTTTGGAATTCTTCCATTTCATTAAATGTCCATCTTTTTCCCTGGAAGAGAAGGCTCAGCTTTGTGGGAAAGTAGATTCTTGGCTGCATTCGATTGCTCTTCAGAATATCTCATTCCAGGCCCTTTGATCCCTTAATGTTGATGCAGCCAGGTTCTGCGTGATCCTTACTGTGGCTCCTTGATATTTAAATTGTTTCTTTCTGTCTGGTTGCAGGATTTTCTCTTTTATCTGATAGTTCTGCAGTTTGGCCACAACATTCTTTGGTGTTTTCATTTTAGGATCTTTTTCTGGTGGGGATTGATGTACTCTTTCAATAACTACTTTGCCCTCCAATTCCATGATATCAGGGCATTTTTCCATCACTAGATCCTGTAATATTAAGTCCAGGCTTTTTTTCTCTTCAATGTTTTCAGGAAGTCTTAATTTTCAGCTTGCCCCTTCTTGATCTATTCTCAAGGTCAGTGGTTTTGTTGATGAGGCATTTTACATTTTCTTCTATTTTTTCTATTTTTTTATTTTGTTTAACTGATTGTTGCTGTCTCATTGAGTCATTCGCATTTGCCCAGTCTGAGAGATCTGAATTATTCTCATTTTGTAATTGTCCAGTTGATGATCTGAGAGATTTATTCTCCTTTTCTATTTGTCCAATTGTACTTTCTAAGGTTTTGTTTTCTTGTTGCAAGGTATTAATTGTCTCTCCCAAATTTTTAAGCTCCTTCCTTATTTCTTCAAGGAAGCCTTTCTGTGCTGAAGACCAGATCATATTCTCCTCAGAGGTTCTAGGTGTTTCTGAGTTAGGGTCTTTCCCTTCCAAGAATTTTTCTATGGATCCACCTTTCCCCTGACCCTTCTTCATTTTGCTAAGACCTTGAGTTGGGGAGGGGCTGGTTCACAGGGGCTTGGCATTGCTAAAGGCTGAATGCAATTTCTCTGGCTGGCCAGTAGGAGGTGTTGGTTGCTTTCTCTGGAGTGTCTGTGACCTTGCTTGAGGTCTTCTCCCTTTGTTTGAAGGGAGGATTTGGAGCTATTGGATTCTTTTGCCTTCAATCAATGGTGGGCTTTACCCTGGCCTGAGGTCATTCCTCAGCTGGGCTGGTTCTTCTACTCACACACCTGGGCCTGAGGCAGAAGTAGTTTGCCTTTGTTCGGGAAGAGGTCTGAGCTGTAATGGGACTCTGGGTTCCTCAGACCAAAGAAGCCCAGGAATGGTGTCCACAGCTCTCCTGCTCCAAACTCTACCCCCAGCCCTCTTCGCAAGCTCCCAGGGGCCTGCACCAACACCAGTACCTCTACTCCCTAGTTGACTGAAGCCCCTGCTGTCTAGCCTCACCACTGATCCAGCAGGTCCGGCTCTTGGGCCCTCAGACTCCCAGCTCCAATTTAGCTGTTAATCTGGTTGATCCGGGGCTGATCCTCCCTCTGAGCCCAGACTCACCCGCCCGAATTCGGCCAATGCTGCTGCCGGAGACAAATCCTGAGGTAGATGTTCTTTCTCCTGGCTTTTCTTTCTGGGTTTTGTGGGTCGGATTTCTTTTAAGAGGTTTGTTCCATGTGATAGATGGGGAAGAGATCAGGAGACTTTAGAACTGTGCCTGTCTTCTCTCTGCCACCTTGGCTAAAAGTCGAATTAATTGTACCTTACTCATTGTCATTGGGAAGGGGGAGGGAAGGAAGGCAGGGAGAAAAATGTGGATCTCAAAAATCTTACAAAAAATGAATGTTGAGGGGTGGCTAGGTGGCGTAGTGACTCCTCGAGTGACCCTCAAGTCAGGAGTACTTGCATTCAAATTCGACCTCAGACACTTAATAATTACCCTGCGGTGTGGTCTTGGACAAGCCACTTAACCCCATTTGCCTTGCAAAAAAAAATGAATGTTGAAAACTATATTTTCATGTAGTTGTAAAAAATAAAATTTGAATTTAAAAAACAGCAGCAACATGGCTTTGCTCTCAGTGTCCTTAAGGAAATGATTGTTACAAGGCCTTGGAGTCCAGCTTCTGTAATTCTTGGCCATATGAGTTTTAGGAACTGAAAATAACATTATATTTCTCTAGAGCTGAGGGGAAAAGATCTTAAGAGCAAAGACAAGGAAAGGGCACATTTGAATATATCACATGGTTTGTAATGTGAATCAATATACCGAGGGAGAATGGGCACTGAGGTATTGAGATAGGGTAGTGGTTGTGGGATACCCTTGCCAGAGCTCTGTGATTTATAACTTCTTGTCCTTCATTGGTCATTATGTGAGGCACAGAAGTGAGGGTCATTGAAAACTTTCTATTTCAGAGATGATAGACATTGGATAGTTCTTCCTTCACTGTCTAAGAGAGTGTATATTTAATGTTGTATTGTACTATTATTTAGAGTTTCTTCATATTTCTATTTAATGTTGTTAGCTTAGCTAAAAAGCTGATTGATCACAAGTAATCTACCTTGTATGCCTTCTAATTTTTGAATTTGTTTTTGTTGTTTTTCAGGTGTATCTGACTTTTTGTGACCCTATTTGAGGTTTTCTTGGCAAAAATATTAGAGTGGTTTATTTTCTTTTCCAATTTATTTTACAGATGTGAAAACTGAAGCAAACAAGTTTAAGTGATTTGCCCAGGGTCACACAAATAGTAAGGATCTGAGATCAAATTTGAACTCAGGAAGAGGAGTCTTTCTGGCTCCAGGCTCAACACTGTATTCATTGTGTCATCTAATTTTGAATAGGGAGTTGGAAGAAGAGTGGTTGACAGGTACATTGTTGGGGGAGGGAGGGAGAAAAAGAAAGGCAAAGAGAGAAGAGGAGAGGAGCAATAAAGCTTCTTTGTATATTTTTCCAAAAGTTATCTGGGGTTCAGGAGCTATATGAAAAAGAATCTCACTGATTGTTCTATTTTAATAACTCCTTCAGGTACTGCAGTTACAATTATTGTAGATCCAGGGGAAAAAAGATTTTACTACCAAAGTCTTAGGCATTGTCAAATAATTCTACATCAGAAACTGATATCATATTATTAGTGGACACAACATTACTGAAGTCACATGGACTTATACTTTAAAATACCCAAAGTACTATGGTATTTCTTTCATTTTATCTGTTGCTGAAACTTTACTTATACGTACAGACACATAAATCTTCTCCCATGAGAATGCAAACTCTTGGGGAGCAGGGGTTGTTTTACTTTTCTCTTGAATTGCATTTTATTTTTTCCCCAGTTACATATCAAGACAAGTTTTAGCATTTGTTTTTCTTTCTGTTTATTTATTTTTCCAATTATACATAGTTTTCACTCACCCAAATTGATAGGAAGTAATCTGATATGTTATACATTATCATTTTTTTCCAAGACTTTGAGTTCTAAAATTTTCTTCCTCCCTCCTTTCCCTCCTAGACATACTATCATGTATGTTTCCATGTAACAGTTATAAAAGAAGACATAAATCAAAAGAAAAACACAAAAAGAATAAATAAATGAAAAAATATGCTTTGATCTGCATTCAGAGTTCATCAGTCCTTTATCTTGATGTGGATAGCATTTCCTTCATGGGTCCTTTGTTTTAGATCACTGTGTTGTTGAGAAGGTTGTTCATAGTTGATCATCACATAATGTTGCTAATACTGTGTACAATGTTTTTCTGGTTCTGCTCATTTCACTTTGCATCAGTTTATACAAGTCTTTCCAGGTTTTTCTGAAATCTGCCTGTTCATCATGTCTTATAGATCAATAGTATTCCATTGTATTCATATATCATAGTTTGTTTAACAATTACCCAATCAATGGCCATCCTTCAGTTTCCAATATTGTCACCATGAAAAAGGGTACTATAAATATTTTTGTACATGTATGTCCTTTCCCCCTTTTTTATGATATTATTGTTGTATCAAAGAGTGAGCACAATTGGTTGCTCTTTGGACATAGTTCCAAATTGTTCTCTGGAATGGTTGAATCAGTTCACAATTCCACCAATAGTACATTAGTGTTTTAGATAGATACTGCTTGTCATTTTAAAGAATGTTCCTTTATTCCCATGCTCTTTAGTGTTTTTTAATAGGAATGTTATATTTTGTCAAAAGCTTTTTTAGGTATCTATTGAGATAATCATATGATTTCTATTGATGTTGTTATTGATATGGTCATTTATATTGGAGAATTTTCCTAATATTTAACCAGTCCTGGTATGAATACTACCTGGTCATAGTGCATAATCTGTGCAATATATTAGTGTAATTTCCTTGTTCAAAATTTTTGCATTTATTTTCATTGGGAAAATAGTTTATAATTTTGCTTGGGAATCCAGATCTGTATTTCTATCATTAAATGAAGGGATCTTAGAGATCCATCAAGAACAAGTAGTCAAAGAGAAATGACTCAGTTTAGTGATTTTTTTCCTCCTTCACTTTACTTTTATTTTTTTTCACATTACTATGATAGTGGTGTTGTATAAGTAAACATAATCTCTCCTTACTCCATAAAGAAAGAGAAACTTCAAGAAAAATAAAGTGAGAGTCAAAAAAAAAGGATGCTTCAATCTATAGTCAGATACTATCAGCTCTGTCTTTGGGATGGATAGTATGCTTTATCACAAGTCCATCAGAGAAATTGTTTCAATATTTTTTACCACAGTTACTATCGCTAGGTGAATTTTCCTCCATCCTATTCTTCCCCACACCTATTTATTTTATTTTCTTTCTCCTTTCCCCCGTCACTCCTTAAAAGTGTGTTATAGGGACTGTTTTGTGGCATGGTGGATAGAGCACTGGCCCTGTAGTCAGGAGGACATGGGTTCAAATCCAGTCTCAGACACTTAATAATTACCTATCTATGTGACCTTGGGCAAGTCACATAAGCCCCTTGCCTTGTAAAATAAAATGTGTTGTTTCTGACTACCCTCTCCTACAATCTTCCCTCTCTTCCATCACCTAACTCCCCCCACTCCCACCCCACCCCATCCCCTTTCTCCTATATCTTCCCTCTCCTATTTTCCTCTAGGCCAAGATAGATTTCAATACCCAATTGATTGTGTATACTATTTTCTCTCTGAGTCACTTCCGATGAGAGTGAAGGATCTCTCATTCTCATTCACTTTCCCTCCTTCCACTCCATTTCAAAAACCTTTTCTTGCCTCTTTTGAATGAAATATTTTAGCTCATTCTGCCTCTCCTTTCCCTTCCTCCCAGGACATTTCTTTCTTGCTCATTAATTCCAAGTTTATAAGATATTATACCTTCATTTTCAATTTCTTCCTGTGCTTTGTCAAAAATGCTCCTTCTACCTGCCTTAATAAATGAGAAGGTTCATATGAATTATCAGTATCCAGGAATACATGCAGTTCAACCTCATTAAATCCCTCATAATTTGGCCTTCCTGTCCAACCCCTCTATGCTTCATCTGAGTCCTATACTTGAATATCAAAGTTTCTGTTCAGCTGATTTTCCTGAATTGCTCTCATTTCTTCCTGCATTGCTTCTCAATTTTTCCTCTACCTCCATTATTTGATTTTCAAAATCTTTTTTGAGCTCGTCCATTGTCTGAGACCAATTCATATTTTTCTTGGAGGCAGCAGTTGATTTTGTTATCTTCTGAGAGTATATATTTTGATCTTCCATTGGATGATGTACTATCCTAAGCTTTTGAGGGGTTTTTGCAGCTGTTTTCAGGGACACCCCTTCCTCCCTCAGGGATTTCAGTTTCTACAAGATCTCATGAAAGGTTCCAGCTGCTCTCCTGGCCTATTGCTCTGGTTTGGGGATAATCACAAGCATTCTCCTCTGCCCTGGAGCTGTGAGGAGGGTCTCTACTCGCTATCACAGTAAAGTTCCTTTTCCTGAGACTAGGGTCCAGATTGCCACCTGGATCTGAGTATGCCCTGAGTATGGGCAAAACAGGAGTGTCCTGTCTCAGAAATAGAAAAGAGACCTTTGCAGTCTCTCTGGAGCCCCTTACCATCTGTGGGTTTAGTGCTCTGAAAATAACTACCTAATGACTCCCTGTTGGGTGGCTCAGCAGACTGCTCCTGCTTCTCAGGCTGCACTGAGACTTGCACTGGACTGGGCTCTGTGCTTACCCTGGGGCGGCAGTTTTCCTTCTGACCTTCCAAGTTGTCCTTGGCAATCCCTGGGCTGAGAGGTCTGAAAGCTGCTCTAGTGCCTTGGACCCAGGAACCCCCAGGGACCTAGGTACCCTGTGAGCTATTCCTCAATGAGTGGAGCCAGTTTTCTTTGGCTACTGGTCAGTCTTTCTGTGTGTTCTGCCACTCTAGAATTTGGTTGGAGTTATTTAGAGATATTTGGAGTGGTTTGGGGGAGAGCTGCCAGGATTTCCTGCCTTCCTTTCCACCACTTGGCTTTGCCCTAGTGACTTTTTTCTTTTTTAAAACATTTATTTATTTATTTATTTTCATTCATATGTTCATGTATATTTCCAAGTTACAAAGTTTCCCTCCACCCTCCCTTCCCACCTCCCTCCCCCCAGAAGGGAACGGTCAGTCAGGTTAACATTTTACACATATATTTTGATACACATTTACAAAGTAGTAACTTTCATCATGAGGAATTATGATTAAGGGAAAGACATAGATAAGAGATAATTTTTATAAAGTGTTCATCAGATTCAGAAGGATTTTTTCCCCTGTGTTTTGTTTTGTTTTGTTTTTCTTCCACTGGATGGGGATAACATAGTCCATAGTAAGTCTAATAAAGTTGTCCTAGCTCTCTGAACTGCTGAGAGGAGCTGCTTTGATCAAGATTGTTCATCTCACTATGTTGTTGTTGATGTATACATTGTTCTCTTGGTTCTACTTCTTTTGCTCAGCATCAGATCCTGTAAGTCATTCCCTGCTTCTCTAGAGTCTGACCATTTATGGTTTCTTATATAACAATAGTATTCCATAGTATTCCTGAACCATAACTTGTTTAGCCATTCTCCAATTGATAGGCATCCCCTCAATTTCCAGTTCTTTGCCACAAAAAGAGCTGCTATGAAAATTTTGAAACATGTAGGACTCTTAGTGATTTGTTTTTAAAGACAACTCCAAATTGAGATCATCAGGGTATCAAAAAGGCTATATATATATATATATATGCATGTGTGTATGTATATGTATATATGTATGTACAGATATGTAAGGGAGCCTATAAAGAGGTTCCCCTCAATAAATTAGTATCTCTATTTCCCCCCTATAGAACATAGGCATGCACAGTGGGTGACTGGGTGGCACAGGGGATGGAGTGCCAGACCTGGTATCAAGAACTCATTTTCTTGACTTCAAATATGGTTTCAGATACTTACTAGCAATGTGATCCCCGACAGTCGCTTAACCCTGTTTGTCTCAATTTCCTCATCTGTAAAATGGACTGGAGAAGGAAATGACAAACTATTCCAATTTCTTTGCCAAGAAAACTCTAAATGAGTAACAAATAGAGGGACATAATTGAAATGACTGAACAACAACATGTGGCTTGGTAGCTTGCTTAGACTATACAGATAAAACTCCTGATTCATTCTCATTGAGTGGGGCTGCTTCCAAGATAATTTGTCTGCTATAATTCAGGAGGAAAATCTCTTGTAGGATTCACTCTTTTGTGTTAAATATAAAGAAATATCCCACTTCTTGGTCTTTTTTTTTTGCCTATTCACCTTTTCCTTATTGATCATCAATGCAGCAGACTCAGCTTGTATTTCAGGGGAGCCTGTATATTCTTGACTGTCTCACTCTTCTCTACAGGCAAAAGTAATGTCCTTCTCTCTATATGAAACAGTAATGTTTAAGTTAGTAAAACTTAGCTTAGGAAAATATGGTAATTATATGACCTCACCCCCAATCTTCCAAGCATAGGACAAAGGCAGGCAGCATTGACAGAGTTCCTTAAGAAGCTCATGGCAGAAGCAGATATGCTTGTCTTTGTGTTCTAAAAGGTAGTTTATAGACAGTATTCATTAATGGACACTAGAGTAGAGTGGAGTGGAGTGGAAAGGAGTGAACATTCCCACTCTCTGTGAAATGTGATCCTTAAATCTAAACTTCTAGTTAGAAAAAGTAGCTTTTCTTGACAGCTCTTGCACTAGGGATTGCATCTGAAATTCAAAAATTGAATTCCTATAGAAAGAAGAGAAAATAACTTGTGTGATTCTTGAATATCAGATAGCCATGACTAATAAAGAGGGTCACACAAATGATTACTCTTAACTAAAGGATTAAATTATAGAAAGGTTAATTTCTACCTCATCACTAAAAATAATTACTTCAAGTTATTCAGATGGTGTGAGTCTAATGTTATCATTTCCTACCCAAAAATGCATTTCCTTTCCCAGAATATCTGAGTTCTGAGAGGAAATCTATGGTTTCTATTTTTGTTTCATTTTAAAAACAGGTCAAAAATAGAGATCTTGAGTTCTAGAGTTCTCAAGAGATTAAGAGTTATTAAGTTTGAATATCCAGGCACCAGACCTCCTAGAATAACAAAAATTTCTTATGTTTATGGTTTAGTCTCAACTTTTTTTGTCTGATTTCTATTTAATATCTCTTTAGGTAGATAGATTTATATACTAGCACCTATTGTGTGCTGTACTAAGTGTACCTGGAATAAGAAAGAGGTAAAAGGTCCCTAACCTCCCTGCCCTCAAAGAACTCACAATCTAATAGGAAACACAATTTGTAGGCAAAAGAAAATTATGTACATGACAAATAGCAAATAACAGAAAGAAGCCACTAGAATTCAGAGGGATTGGGGAAAACTTCCTATAAGTAATGCGATTTTAGTTGTGATTTAAAGAAGACAGGGAGGTCAGTTAGAGAGAAGAGGGGAGAGCAATGAAGGCATGGGGGATCTGAGGAATATGGGAGTATTTGGGTCCCACAGGAAAGTGAAGTGAGATTGTTAGTTTACATTACAAAGACTGGCTTTTGCCAGTATTGGTGACTATGGGTAGGCATGTGAGTGTAAGATAAAAGACTTAGCCTCAACCTGATCAAAACCTAAGATTCAATCAGGTCTGCTTCACCTAGTTCTGAGTTAACCTTTGGACTAGCATGCTCAAGGACATTACTGTTCCTTCCCTGGTGCTCATTAGTATAAAGAGTGTGTGGTCGATGATTTGTTTCTTGGGTTCAGCTCTGCCCTGTGAGGAATCGCAACTCAGATTCAGGAATGCAGATTTTGGAAAGAAAATAGAGAATTATTAAAGGAAGTTGCAGCATATTAAGAAAGGGATAGAAAAGTTATAAAGTGTTTTAAGAGAAGACCAGGTGGATTGCTGATTGAATTTTGGCCAGACCAGCTGGCCAGGGTTCCACAGGAGACTGGAAGGTTAAAAGGAGATGGAGCTCCTTTTTTCTTCTCCTTATGTTCTCTCCCAGAGTCCATGGGAAGGGGGTGGTAACCTGGGAGTGACCCAAGTTTCTCATTGGAAATTTTGCCTTTTGGGGAGAGGTCTCTTTTGAGTGGTCTTCCAGTGCCTATGCTCCCTGGCTGCCCCAGAAAAACAATGCAATCCAAGTTGAAGATCAGGCCCTCAGGTGTGGCCTAAATTAGATGATAAAGGAAGGAAGATTCGCTTTACAATGCAAACAAAA
Source organism: Macrotis lagotis (assembly GCF_037893015.1). Lineage (NCBI taxonomy): Eukaryota > Metazoa > Chordata > Mammalia > Peramelemorphia > Peramelidae > Macrotis > Macrotis lagotis. The sequence continues at coordinate 218,166,074 of NC_133664.1, read as the reverse complement.
GATTTACAAAGTTTGTCTCCAACTGATCTCATCACCCCCTAAACCCATGTTTCTCTGCATCATATTCCCCCCACAAATTATTAAGGACCCAGATTCTTTTTTTTTTTTTTTTTAGGTTTTTGTAAAACAAATGGGATTAAGTAGCTTGCCCAAAGCCACACAGCTAGGTAATTATTAAGTGTCTGAGGTAGGATTTGAACCTCCTGACCAGGGCCATTGCTCTATCTACTGCGTCACCTAGCTGCCCCTAAGGACCCAGATTCTTCTGGGGAATTGGAAAACTATTAGGGGCCCATTTGGAGAGGGAATATTCTTCAGACAAAACTTGATTGAAGTGGCATCCAAGGGGTGTGGGCAATTAGGATCAGATAAAGACTGAAGTTTGGCCAAAGTCACTAGTTGTAGAGGCTGATGTTTGTCCGAGGTCACTAGCTGCAGGCCTGTTGCTTGAATCCTAGAGGAGAAAAATTTGACAAGGAGTTTAAGTAGGCAAGGGCCAAAAAAAAAGCAGAACAATTCTTATAAGTGGAACAATCAAGGGACTCAGCAAGGAGAGTAACCAGGTGCCCCAAGAAGATCCAGAGTGAATGGATAAAGTTTGACATTTCTTCAGTAGAATATCATAGATTAGAAATAGTTGAGCTGTGTGTTATGTCTCTTCTATACCTCCTCCTCTGACAAACAACTTAATGTTACCTTGCCCGAAAGGTAAAGAGTAAACTGACCCTGTCTTTTTTTTTTTGCAAGGCAATGGGGTTAAGTGACTTACCCAAGGCCACACAGCTGGGTAATTATTAACTGTCTGAAGCCAGATTTGAACTCAGGTACTCCTGACTCCTGACTCCAGGGCCAGTACGCTATCCACTGTGCCATCTAGCTGCCCCTAAACTGACCCTGTCTTATCTGGATTGAAGTCCAGATGTTTCTATATTCCTTGTCTTGGAGGGGGAGAACCTGTCTCTGTTTGAATTATATGCTTTTATCTTTAGATTAATTTACACGACTAGATTGTGAAGACCACATTCCTCACTAATGAGGATGAGTCAGTGGTGGTGGTGGGGGATTGTGCTAGGATAAATAGATTTTGGATTCCTTGCTCCAGTATCTCATCTCTCTCTCTCTCTCTCTCTCTCTCTCTCTCTCTCTCTCTCTGTCTCTCTCCTTGTTTTAAGCCAAAGTGTGTTTATTTGTGGGGGAGGGGTCCAATTCTAGAGAATTGAATAAAACTTTTCTCTTCATACCTTGAGAAATCTTCAAATTTTATTTAAGTGTGTAGACTCATCTCACACAGGAAGAAGGGGAGGTCAAGGTGGAATGGAGATCTTGGTATGGAGTTCCACCTTATAGGAACTGTTAAGATACATGCAGCAAGATGTGTTGGCTAGAACACAAACACCACCTGAAGATGCAAGGAAATAATCAAGAGCAATACAATACAAAACATTGGCTAAAGAGTTAAGAGACTCTTGAATATCAGAGAGGGCCTGGGATGTCTCATTAGCAATTTGTGAGATGGTAAGTATTCGATTAGAAAGTATGGCCTCATGTTACATGGGTGCTTGCCATATATGTAGCCTCTGGCTACTTGAGTTCAATTCTGCTCTTGAGGAATCATTATTCAGACTCAGTAAAGCATGAGTGGAAATAAAACAAAAATATATTAAAATGGTTACAAGACATAGGAAGGGCTAGGGAGAGATAGATAGATAGATAGATAGAGAAGACTTGAGCCAGGGTCCAACCCAGGTTTTTATATCTTGCCTATCATCCAGAGGGCAAAAGGTGAACTCCCTTTCCCTATACTGGACCCAGAATTAATTAGGTAGAGGGTAAAGCCTAAGGAGATCAAGATACAAATCAAGATTTCAATTATTTCTGTTACAATTATAATTCTCTACTTCAAGTCAGTTTACATCTCAAGAATCAGTTTACATATCCACCCAAATTCTTTCTGTTACATTCACAATTCTCTTCATCTTTCCCCTGCATCAAGTGGGGCAGGAAAAAATATGCGGGTGAATGTATCAAATGAATTGTAGCCCCAACCAATGATTGGTGTGAGGAGGGAGGAAGTAGCCTTTCAAGGTGCATATAACACCTACTATTTCCAGGATTCGATGTCCCTCTTCCCTTAAGAGAGAGGTGGTCCTTCTTTGTAAACATATATTAATAAAAAATGATTTTAATCCACTCTAAACTAAGTATTCTTGAGTCATTTATTACAGGGGACAGCCAGACAAAATACCTGAACCTGAGAGATGGAGTGTCTTGTTCGTGGAATAGTCAGAGCTCAATGTTACTGGATTAAAGATGTTAACCCAAAATTTAGAACCTTAAAAAAAGGAGTTAAAATAGCAAAACAACAACAATAAAGAAATAAATAAAACAAAGTTTTATTTCTCTGGGATTTTACCCACCACCATGGTAATGGAAACCATCTTAGGAAATGATCTCCCCAAACTGAGTGAGATCAGAAAAATCTATACATTAACAAGGGGAAGGAAACAGATGATACATAACAAGAGTAGACAAAACCTTAAACTTGCTTGGAGACCATTCTATTATTTGATCTCAAAGGAACATTCTTTTTACATTACTATTTTCCTTGAGGGAGATAACTACTCTTTGAGTTTTGAGTTGAAGTAACAGCAGGGCAGGTTAAAGGCAAACTGAATTCTTTTCAGAAGAGTCAGACAAAATTTTCTTTTCAAATTATAATTATAAAGGAATTAAAAAGGGCAGGCCAAGTCTTCCTTTCAAAGACTGAAGAGAACATTTCCCAATCCTCACAATAGCTAAGAAAAACAACTTTTGAACAAGAATATAGATTATAAAAACTTATAGTAGCTATTATATTTAACTAAAAGTACAATATGGGGAAAACATGTAAAATGAAAAGGTTGGGGGTGGCTAGGTATTGAATGACTTTGAATGTCAAAAAGAGCATTTTGTAATTGTTCCTAGAGGCAATAGGAATCCAGGGAAGCATGTTGAGTGGGGGGGAGGAGTGGCAACAGGATTGAATTTAGGTTTTAGGAAAATCACTTTAGTGGCTGAATAGGAGATGGATTGCAGGCAGGCTGATCCATCAGTAGGATAGTACAATAAACAAGGTGTGAGATGATGAAGGTCTGTACTAGAGTGGTGGCAGAATCAGAGGAGAGGAGAAGCATATTTGATGAACTCAACAAGCCTTGGCAGCAGTTTGGAAATGGGGGAAGGACATAAGAGATAGAGAGAAATCAAGTATAACTGCAAACCTCAGGTCCTGGAAGAATTGTGTTACAGTAAAAAAGGAAGGTGGGGAAAGGGAGGTGGATTTAGAGTGTTGAACCCAAAGAGAGAGACCAAGACCAGAATTTGATAAGTTTGGAGATCTTTATTCCCTGGGGACTGCCTGGGAATGGAGTACCCAAATCAGACAGTACCTGAGTGTTCAGGGGATAGGGTTTTTATAGCATTTGGGGGGAAATACTGAGAGCAGGCAGGATACAGAAGCAAAGATCATCTTATCATATGTAAATATAAGGTTCCATATAGACAGAAAGGGTCTTTGAACATATTTCCTGAGATGGGGGGAGTCACATATTCATGAGCTTCCCACAAGTTCAAGGAATTTACTATCTTATTGTTCCAGCCACACCTGGGGAAGGGGGAGGCAGTCCTAGAATTTAAGAGATGCAGCAAGATAATTAGGCTGATGAGGGTGCTTTGTGATTCTTCAAACAATTTTATGGTATATCCTGGATCACTAGGTCAAGTACTTGAGTCTTATTATTTTCAGACCCAAAGGCACCTGGCCAAATTTGTATTTCTAAGTAATTTCTCAGGGCTCAGAAGGATGTCAGGGGGACCCCTCTCTATAGAGGAATTTCACAAACACTGATATTGTACTTCAGAGGAAAAGATAATAAATTCTGTTTTGGATGTATTGAATTTGAGATGCCTACTGGATATATAGTTTGAGATATCTGAAAGTTAGAGATATGAGATTGGAGGTAGACAGAAAGACTGAGGCAGGAAAGATAGATTTGAAAATCATTAACATGAAGATGGTAATTAAATCCATAGGAACTGATCATCCAGTGAAGTAGTGTCCAGATAGAAGAGAAGAGGGCCCAGGACAGACCCCTGAGGGAAATCTTTGGTTAGAGGGAATTGTGCTTGTAGGAGGATCCAATCAAGATTATAGGGGAGCAATAGGTATGAGGAAAACCAGGGGAGAGGTTACTCAAAAACCTAGAGAGAAAAAATTATCAAAGAAGTTTGATCACTGTGTTGCATGGAAACAATGTAAAGACTATCAGACTGTCTTTTGTGGGGGGTGGGAGGGAGGGAAGTGAGACTGGGGAAAAATTGTAAAATTCAAAAATAAATAAATTAAAAAAAAGAAGTGTGATCAACAGTATCAAGTCTGCAGAGAGGTTAAGGAGAATGAGAAATTGAGAAAAGGCTGTAGGATTTGGTAACTAAGAGATCACTGGTAACTTTAAAGATGATAAAGATGATGTTCTCAAAGAAGATTATGACATCAGGGAGGTGATGTCATGGCTAGCAAGTGGACTGAATTTGAGTGAGGGGGTGCTGAGCTAAATCACCAACCTTACTTTCTCTGGAATCATTTGGGTTTAGTGGTCAATTATAAATCAGGTACTAAAGATAGCCTTGGATGTGAGAGCAGTTTCAGTGGAATAATAAGGTAGGAAGCCCAATTTTAAAGGGTTTAAAAAGAGAGTGAGGGGAAAGTAGATGTGCCTATTGTAGGAGGCTTTTTTTGTTTTGTTTTGTTTTTATTTTTTAGGTTTTTTCAAGGCAAATGTGGTTAAGTGGCTTGCCCAAGGCCACACAGCTAGGTAATTATCAAGTATCTGAAACTGGATTTAAACCCAGGTACTCCTGACTCCAGAGCCGGTGCATTATCCACTGTGCTACCCAGCCACTCCAGGAGGCCTTTTTGAAGAGAGGACAGAGGAGAAATAGAATGATAGCAAGAATGGAAGGATCAAGTGAGGTTTGTTTCCCCAGAATAGGAGAGATAAGGGTATGTTTATAGGCAGTTGGAAATGAGCCAGTAGAGAAAAAGAGATTGAGAATAAATGAAAGAATAAGGATGATGGGGGTGGGCCAATCTGCTGGAGTAGATGATATGGAATAGAATGGCTTGAACAAGTAGAGGGATTATCCTTAATAGGGAATAAGGTCACTTTATTGGGTAAAACAGGGGTGAAAGAGGAGAAAATGGCAGAAGTCACCTGAGTGGTAGGAGATCAGGAAGGAGGGAGAAGAGGGATTTCATAGTAAATGACCTCAATTTTTTGCTATAAAATATGAGACAAGATTCTCAGTTGAGAGAGTAGGGAAAGGGGGAGCCATGGAGGGTTGTAGGAGGGATGAAATGGTTTGGAAGAGCCACTATGGAGAGTGGGATAGTGAATTCATAAGGGAAGTATAGTAGGATTGCCTAACAATAGAGAGTATCCCATTGAAATTATGTGAAAAAAAATTTGTAGCAGATCCACTCAGATTGATTGCATGATTTTTCTCCATTTTCATTTAGTGTCAGATATGTAGGTACATTTGTAGGAAGAGATCAAGAGGACCTCTTGGGGTACTCCTTCCCCATTAAAGGATAGAAATTGAGAGCTCAGCTTAACTCTCTCAGATTTATTTCTCTTAGACTAACAATATTTGGGTAGGGTGTGTATATGTGTGTATGCATTTGCATAGATCTACACAACTTGTATATGGATATGTGTGGGCAAATCTATCTATCTATTTATCTATCTATCTACCATCTTTTATAATACATATTTTCACTAACCCAGTATCTTTTCTCTGAAGAGACCAGAGTGGCAAAATTTCCAGCATCTTGCTTTCTCTTTTGGCAGGAGTAAGTATGTCTTGGAAAAATAGGGGGTGAGGCAAAGAAGAGTCAAGATTATCTATTTGTACACACAGGAATTAAGTATATTTAGAGAAAGAAGACTTCTAATGAAAGATCATTGTGTAGTTGAAGGAAAAAAAGACAGAAACCAAACATGTTCCCCATTAGGGGATGGGAGATCTGGAGAATTTGTTAACCTTGATATAATCAAGTTGTCTGAATATTACAGTTCCAAATTCTAGGGAATTTACCTGCAATTTGTTTATCAACCCTACACATGAGTTTACTTTCTGGAGAAAATCTAATGGATTATTGGAGTGGTACAGTGAATAGAGTTCTAGATCTGGAGTCAAATCAGACCTCAGATAATTACTTCAAGTGTATCACTTGACCTCAGTTTACTTGTTACCTCAACTATAAAATGATAATAGCACATACCTCCCAGGATTGTTTTGAAGATTAAATAAGATTACATTTAAAAAATCATTTATTTATTTATTTATTTATTTATTTATTTATTTATTTATTTATTTATTTAAGGCAGTGGGATTAAGTGACTTGCCCAAGGTCACATAGCAAGGCAATTATTAAGTGTCTGAGGAGCTCAGGACATCCTGACTCCAGGGCAAGTTCTCTATCCACTATGGCACCTTAAGATATCATTTGTAAAGCACTTAGCATCATGTCTGCAAAATAGTAGGTGCTATATAAATGGTACTATCCTTAAAATCATCATCATCATCATCACCCTTATTAAGTGATTTTTGATTCTTTGCTTGTTCATAGGCTTCAGTGAGTTATACATAATAATAAATCTGTCCCATACTTGATAATTATTTTGTAGATTGAGTGCTTATGGTGGAGTTGTAAACCTTGGTAAGGAAAATCTAGACATGTGATATAAAACTAGACATAAGTTTTATACATTACACCACTCCCAAGTAAATCATGAATAAAGAGGATGCAGCAAGGATAGAAAAGTAACCTCTTGGAGATAGGTGGCTGAATGGGTCAGATTTCCTAGCATCAGACTATGACTGTACTGACCTCAGACTGATGAGAAAAGTTAGGAAAAGATATATCTAGATTTTAATTTTGAAATTTTCTTAAACTCTTGGGACTGATAAGTTGTTTTTAGGTTTACAGGCCTCAGATCACTCTGGTTCTCCTTGAATGACTAGCAGTGGGACTCAGGCTAAGTCTACTTGGTCATTATTTGAGCCCCAATTGACTCAGAGTGAATGTAAATATTTCTAGGGTATCTTAATGAGCATTTCTCTAATTAATAACAAACTTTGGTATATGTATGGCATGGAACACTATTGTTCTATTAGAAACCAGGAGGGGTGGAATTCAGGGAAGCCTGGAGGGATTTGCATGAACTGATGGTGAGTGAGATGAGCAGGACCAGAAGAACATTGTACATTCTAACAGCAACATGGGAGTGATGATCAACCTTAATGGATTTGCTCATACCAACAGGGCACAATTTTGGGATATCTGCAATGGGGAATGCCATCTGTATCCTGAGAAAGAATTGTGGAGTTTGAACAAAGACCAAAGACTATTACCTTTAATTAAAAAAAAAGTTATCTTATTATGTAATTCTGCTATATCTTATACTATATGTTTCTTCCTTAAGGATATGATTTCTCTCTCATCACATTCAACTTAGATCAATGCATACTATGGGAATGACATAAAGACTAACAAACTACCTTCTGTGGGGGTGGGGGGGAAATTGTAAAATAAAACCTTTCTAAAATTAAAAAAAATAATGACAGCATTTTTTCATATGATTATAAATTATTTTGATTTCTTCATTGGAAAGCTGTCAGTTCATATCCTTTGATTTATCAATTGGGTAACTCACATACTTATAGATTCGGCAAAGTTCTTGATATATTTTAGATATGAGACTTTTATCTGACAAACTCCTTCTTGTCCCCCCCCAACCAATTTTCTCCTTTCCTTTGTTTACATTTATTTTATTTGTACAAAACCTTTTAAAATTCAACATAATTAAACTTTGCTTTTCATTTATTATTTATAAATTGTTTACCTATCCATAAGTCTGATAATATGTTCACATTCTAATTTTCTTATAACATATATATATTCACATATTTTATATGAATTTTCCTAATCTTTGGTTTATTTTTTTAAAAGTGCTAATTTAAAATTTAATGTTTAAATTTTTTATTTAATTTTTATTTAATTTTGTTCATCTCTTCCTTGTTTTCTAAAATTTGGATTTGTAGTTACTTTGGATTTTTGTATGATTGGTTTACTAATTATCTTAGTTGCATACTCAATTCTGTTTATTGGTAAATATGTTTATACATATCAATTTCCTCTTATTAATGGTTTAGACTCCATCTCACAAACATTAGTATATTATTTTATTGTCATTTGATGGAAAGTATCTCTTGTTTCTATGATTTTTCTTTTGAATCACCAGTTTCTTAGGATTAAAATATTTTCCCCTTTATGTTTAATCTTTTCTTTAGTAGTTCTACAATCATGATAATAAAGGATATGTGATTTTTCTGTTTTTATAAATTTGTTCTGGAATTTTTATGCCCTAATAGTTTTCATTTTTGTAAAGGTGCTACACAGTGCTGAGATATTCAATAATTTCCAATGATCTATCATATTTTATTTAAAAATTCTATGTCAAACATTAACTTCTTTCTTGAATAATTAGGTTTCCCTGAAATCTAACTTTTAAAGCATTATATTGAGGTTTCCAAATATTGTAGTTTTACTGCTTTTTGTTTACATGCTTCTTTAGTTTTTTCCTTATGTATTTAGATGTCATGGCTTTGGATGAATTTATATACCTTCTCAGACATTTGCTAAATATGTAACTCTGAGTTGGTCATGATTATACCTGTATCAATTCCCTCATCTGTAAAATAGGAATAATAATAACACTTTTTGCTAGTCTCTTAAGGATGTTGTGAGGATAAAGTTAGTGACTTTAAAATGCTTTATAAAATTAAAGTACCACATAAATGCTAGCTATATGATTAGACTTTTGTTGATAATGTGATATTTATCTTGTTTTATTATTTCATTCCATTTTTTCCTGAATTCTGATTTTTTGTTGTTTTAATTTTCTCATGGAACCATTGATTCATCTCTGGTTTATTCTAATTTCAGTTTCTTAAGTAAGGTTTTATACATTTGTACTATTAATTCTCTTTCTATGACTTTTCTTTAGGGTTCTCATTTGTTTTCCATTTCTCCCTCTAAATTCTAATTTTATTTTTAATATCAATTTGAAAGTTTTTGCTTAATTTTCCCCAGGATTTCTAGTTGATCTTGAAGCTGTATTATATTGTTTTCTTGCAGAGATTTTAGAGTTGTTTTCCTCATCTGAATTTGTGTTGCATTTCTTTTTATAGTTTTTGTCTTTTTTTAATCTATTAATTCTTACTTCTATAATTCCTGTATTGAAATGTTGTGTTATGACTAGGCTGTATGAACTCTTTGGAAGGAATGTGAGCCTTTATTTGACTTTGGCCTTTATTATTTGTGGAACTATTTTCTTTGGATCTTATATTCTTCAGGGATCTCAGAAGAACCACAGATCAGACTGCTATAAACTTTTAGTATTCTAATCTCAGGCATAATCTGATGTCTTGTCTCCTCTTCTGAGCTTGGTAAGATCTGATCTTTTATTGATGTCTTGGACTTGTCCCTGTATGGATATCTAATAGACAGTGCCTGGGCCAGCTTCAAGTTTTTTGGAGGGTTCAAATCACAGTACTACAACCTTATCCTTGATCTCAATTCTTGTCTTATTTATTCAGTTGTAAGTCCTAGCCTCAGACTGTGGGTAAATGCAAGTTTCTTTCTGGGAGTCTGAGAAATAGAATCATAAGACTGCCCATTGTCTAAACTTCCTAGCCTCATTACTGAGCTGCAGGCTATTGTGGTCAGAATCTAAGATTCTACTCTGATATCAAAGTTACAGCTACTGGCTCACACTTTTTCCTCCTCCCTGTTCATTAGGGAAAAACACGAATCCTGCACTTTGTTATAAACGAAAAAAGTCATCTTTTTAAGTGAGATTGGGGAACCATGAATAGATAATTGTTCTGAAAAAATTTGTATTTTTTTAGTGGAATTAGTATAAGTAGAGTGATGCAGCATACAAAAAATTAATGGAGACATTAAAATTACATTGTTTTCAAGAATAGGGAAGTGACAGTCCCATTGTGCTCTGCCCCTGACAGACATCATTTAGAATATTGTGCTCAATCTGGGGTACCGTGAGTTAGAAAGAGCATCGAAAAATTGGAGTGAAGAAGAGGGGTGACTAAGAAGAACAAGGACCTTACCATACTTCACAAATTTATTATTCTAGTGTTTAACCCAGTGCCTGGCATATAGGTGTTTAATAAATGTTTATTGATTAATAGATTATTAGCATGCTAAGAAAGTGTTTTCTCCCTGACTAGTAGCCTCATCTTCCCAGGACACAGAATTCAGTTTTATAATCTTTCAGTTCTACTTATCATATATAAACTAATCAGCAGTATTCTGTGACAACTTAGAATAGATAAATAAAACCTTTCACAGGAAAGGAAGGGGTAAAGGAAAAGGGGGCATAAACCAAGGGAAAAAGGGTAATATTTGGAAAATCTGTGCTATCACTGGAATCCCAATTGTGTTGAATTTAGGAACACCATCTGTGACTTCCATGTAAACTAGAAAATAAAAAAATTCTAACTTCAAGGAAAGAAGACAAGGAAAAGAGACCAAGAATTTTATGATTGTGAAAGGATCTACTTTAAACAAAATTACAGGTATCTTATTTGAATTGGTTCCATATCTATTTTAGAAATGAGACATTTAACAAAATTTTTTGCTTCAAATCCCTCCCACCCCCATTTGCTAGTTTCTCTTATAATTTTCACTGTAATGGTTTTGCTTGTATATAATCTTTTTAATTTTATGTAATCAAAATTGTTTTACCTTCTGTGATCTCTAGTTTTATAGTTACTGTTTATCTTATTCCATATATCTGACAATTTTTTATTGCTCTTCTAATTTGTTTGTGCTGTCACTTTTTATGTCTAAGTTATGTACTCATTTGGAGCTTTCTTGGTATATGGAGATTTCCCCACTCCAATATATCCTTTACAGAGCTGCCAGTTATTCTTCTAAAACATAGTAATGACCATTTCATTCTTCTTTTTAATGAATTCCAGAAGTTACCTGACATTTAAAATTGAACAAACTGACAGCATCATACTTTCCATATTTACTGTGCATTGCTCTCCTTTATATATTCTGTAATCCATACAAATCAGATTGGCAAATCTACCAACCCAACACTTGATCTTTTATCTCCAAACTTTTGTAAAGCTTGCTTCTCTATTCCTGGAAAGCTCGTCCTACTTCTTATAATCACTAGTGTCCTTCAAAGCTCACCTCTAGTGACTTCACCTATATTCAATCTTTCTTTATCACCTCATCATCTAGTGTTCTGAAATGACTTTTGTATTTACCTTTGGGAAACCTGGGTTCATATTATTTCTTTCAGTAGAAGTTTAAGTTCCTTCAAGGCGTAGATAATTTCATTTTTTTGTCTTGTATGCCTAGAACTTACTCCTAGCAGTTCATTAATTGTTAGTTGACTGAAAAGTATTCTCTTGCCATTTTGGCCTCATCAAAATCCCTAGGTTCTTTCCAAGTACATCTTAGGCACCACTGTCTACAAGGACCTTCTTCCTCTTGAAATTACTTTGCATTGCTTTGTTTATGTATACTTTTATTTATTTATTTGTTTATATGTTTTACTTACTTGATGACTGGGACTGTTTTTCCCCCTTTATATCACCCCAAATATATGGTAAGTGATTTAAAATGGTTTAATTAAACATTCACATTATTTTTCTGATTTATTTTTGGCAATGTAATTTTATAACCTTGCCTAAATAACTTTGTTTATCTTTAATATATTATCCTTACTATTCCTCCTAAAATATAAGTGCAAATCAACCTTGTAATACAATTGGAATGTTTGATTTTTTAAAAATAAAATTCATTTATATTAATTTTGGCAATATCATGAATCATAATTGTTATTGAATCTTTAGTACTGGATTTCCTGAACTAGCTTGCATCATTACTGAATTACTATTTCCTTGAGCTACTAGGAAGTGACATTAGAATAGGTCACTACCTTCTCATTTTCATACATGATGATATAAGTAGAGGAACAAGGTACAGGGTATTTCTAAAAATTACCCAAATTAGAGTTAATGTTTTAGAAAAGTAACTGCAGTGCTGAGAATTCAGTAGGCCCTAGTATTTTTCCTAGATTTTTTACAGTAAATCAAATCATTATCCCATGCCAATCCTCTCTAATTCCTTTCTTTCACGGTGACTTGGCAATGATTTAGGAAAATAATCATCAGGATGAAGGGAATGAATATAATTGTTGTTTTTAAAAAAGTCTACAACAGTAAACCCATGACTTTCCCGCTACCTTGGCAAAATTGACACTTCAAATTTTCTTTCCTAGTTGATAATTGGAATAGAAATATTTTTCAGTAATAAATTTCCCTTTCTTGTGAAAAGATTAGCAGATTTATTAATTTTTTTTAAAAAGTTGTACAAACAGGAGTATTTAGAGAGCTTTACCATGAACAGAGAATATTTCTATTTAGAATACATTCTGGGAAATATTTTAGGTGACCCCTATGTTTAAAGGAGTCACCTAAAATTTCACTTGCTTTTAAAACCGAGTAGAGCAATGAAAAGAACTGTCTCTATGGTTGCATCCATCATAGACTCCTGTATTAATTCAACATACATATTGATAACAAAATAAGAGACACCTTTTTATTTTTTAAATTTATTTTTATTTACTTATTTACACATTATTAAAATAGTCTTATTTAAGAGTAAGCATAATCCCCTCTCCCTCCACAAAAATAGAAAAACCTCACAAAAAATAAGGTGAGAGAAAAAGAAAAAAATTGTACTTCAGTCTATGTTTGGATTCCATTAGCACTGTCCCTGGGATGGATTGGATTCTTTATCATAAGTCCATCAGAGAAGTTACTTCTATATTTTTTCCCACAGTTGCTCTTGCTAATTGAAGCTCCCTCCATCCATTTCTCTCTACTCCCATTTATTCTATTCTTTTTCTTCTTTCACTTTTCCCTTCCTCAAAAGTATGTTAGCACAGAGGACAGAGCACTAGCTCTGCCAAAAGGACCTAAATCCAAGTCCTGCCCTAGACATCCAACAACCACCCAGCTTCATGGTCCCCAGTAGGCCTCCAAATCCCACCACCTTCCATAAATAAAAAAAATATGTTGTATCTGACTACCCTGTCCCACAATCTTCCCCTTTCCTATATCACCTATATCCTTCCTCCCCTTTCCCTTGTCTCCTTTCTCCCATCTACTTCCTCTCCTTTTTCCTCTTGGGTAAGATAGATTTCTGTACCCTATTAAGTATGTATGTGGTTTCCTCTCTAAGCCATTTCTGATGAAAATGAAGGTTCACTCATTCTCCCTCTTCTATTTGATTGTAAAAAGCTTTTTCTTGACTCTTTGATGTGAAATATCTGAGCCCATTCTTCCTCTTCTTTCCCTTTCTCTCAGTACATTCCTTTTCCACCTATTTACTCCATCTTTATAATATATTAAACTTTCATATTCAACCCTCTCCTGTACCTTGTCTAGATATGCTCCTTTTAACTGCCCTATTAATTGAGAAGGTTCATATGAGTATTATAAGTATCATTTTCCTATGCAGGAATACAAAGAGTTCAACATCATTAAATCTCTCACAATTTGTCCTTCCCATCCTCCTCTCTTTGCTCCACCTGAGACCTGCATTTGAGGATCAGTCTTTCTGGTCAGCTCTGGCTATTTCAACAGGAACATTTGAAATTTCTCTATTTCACTGAATATCCATTTTTTTCCCCCTGGAAGAGGATATTAAATTTTTCTGGGTAGTTGATTCTTGGTTGTAATCCAAGCTCTTCTGCCTTCCAGAATATTTTCCAAGCCCTATAGTAGTCACTGCTAAATGTTATAATCCTGACTGTAGTTCCATAATATTTGAATTGTTTCTTTTTAGCTGCTTGTAATATTTTCTCTTTGACATGGGAATTCTAGAATTTGGCTATGATATTTCTGGCAGTTATTATTTTGGAATCTCTTTCAGGAGGAGCTTGAGAGATGCTCTCACTTTCTAATTTGCATCCTGCTTCTAGGATATCAGAACAATTTTCCTACAGAAATTCTTTAAAAATGAAGTCAAGGCTCTTTTCCTGGTCATGATTTTCAGGTAGCCCAATAATTTTTAAATTGTCTCTTCTAGATGTGTTTTCTAGGTTAGTTGTTTTTCCAATGAGATATTTCACATTTTCTTCTAGTTTCTCATTCTTTTGGTGTGGAATTATTGTGTCTTGATTTCTCATAAAGTCATCAACTTCCTTTAGTTCCATTCTACATTTGAAGAAATTGTTTTCTTCAGAGAGCTCTCTTATCTCCTTTTCCAGCTGACCAATTCTATTTTTTAAGGCATTCTTCTCCTCATTAACTTTTTGGATTGCCTTTTCCATTTGATCTAAACTCATTTTTAACATGATATTTTCTTCAATATTTTTTAGTATCTCCTTGATCAGACTGCTGACTTGGTTTTCATGATTTTTCTGCATTGCTCTCATTTCTCTTCCCAATTTTTCCTTTGCCTTCCTAACTTGATTTTCAAAATCTTTTTGAGCTCTTCCATAGTCTGAGTCCAATTCCTATTTTTCTTGGAAACTGGATACAGAAACTTGAACTTTGTCATTTTTATGAGTGTGTTTTGATCCTCCATGGGACCAAAATATTTATCTATGATCAGGTTTTTTTTACTCATTTCCTCAGTCTGTACCCTGGTTTTGGGGTGCTTCCCAAGATTTTTAAGTATTATTGGGACACTCCTGCAAGGACCTCAATCCCTCCAAGGTCTTATGAGAGGCTCTGACTGTCCTCCTGGCCTGTGCTCTGTCTGTGGATAGCCACAAGCACTCTCCTCTGACCTGGAACTGTGAGAAGGGGTCCTTGTTCTGCTATGACAATAGCAGACCCCGGAAAGCAACCAGGGTCTATATAGGGACAAAGTACCAGAGTCCCATCCCAGGAATAGTGGAGGGACATTAACAGCCTGCCCCTACCCCCTTGCCATTCATAGGCTGAGGGCTCTGGAAGTAGCTGTCATTTAGCTAGATGACTCTGCAGGCCTGCTTCCATTTCCTGGGACCAGGACTGCATCCAGGGCCATGCTGGCTTGGTCTCTGTGCTCCCTCTGGCAGAGTTTTCCCACTGATCTTTCAAGTTGTTCTGGGTGATGCCTGGATTGGAAGGTCTGGGTACTACTTCCACTGCCCTGAACAGAATTACATAATAAGGTAACATTTTTTTTAAATTAAAGGTAATAGTCTTCATTCTTTGTTCAAACTCCACATTTCTTTCTCTGGATGCAGATGGTATTATCCATTGCAGATAGCCCCATATTGTCCCTGATTGGAATGAGCAGGTCCATCAAGGTTGATGTTCACCCACATTTGCTGTTCGGGTGTATACAATGTTTTTCTGGCTCTGCTTATCTCACTCAGCATCAGTTCATCATCAGAAATCCTTCCAGGCTTCCCTGAATTCCCATCCCTCCTGATTTTTAATAGAACAATAGTGTTCTATGATATACATATACACAGTTTGTTAAGCCATTCCCCAATTGAACGACATTCATTCAATTTCCAAATCTTTGCCACTACAAATAGGGCTGCTATGAATATTTTTGTACAAGTGATGTTTTTAACCCTTTTTTCACAATCTCTTCAGGGTATAGACCCAGTAGTGGTATTACTGGATCAAAAGGCATACACATTTTTGTTGCCCTTTGGGCAACAACAATTTTGTTGCCCTTTAGGCAATAATAATTCCAATTTGCTCTCCAGAAAGGTTGGATGAGTTCATGGCTCCACCAACAATGTATTAGTGTCCCAGATTTCCCACATCCCTTTCAGAATTGATCATTCAGAGATGCTTTAATTTGACTTTTCATATGACTATGGACTGCTTTGATTTCCTCAACTGTTAATTGCCTCTGTATATCCTTTGACCATTTGCCAATTTGGGAATGGGTTTTTTTTTGTAAATTTGACTCAGCTCTCTATACATTTTAGAAATGAGTTCTTTGTAAGAAATAACAAGTTGTAAAAATTGTTTCCCTATTTACTACATTTTCTTTTGTCTGTGCAAAAGCTTTTTAATTTAATGTAATCAAAATTATCTTGTTTATTTTTAATGGTATTCTCCACCACTTTCTTGGTCATAAATTGCTTCCCTTTCCATAGATCTGACAGATAAACTATTCCTTGATCTTCTAGTTTGCTTATAATGTTGTTTTTTATGTATAAATCCTGTATTCATTTGCATCTTATCTTGGTATAGGATGTGAGGTTTTGGTCTAATCCAGGTTTCTTCCATACTAACTTCCAATTTTCCCAACAGTTTTTATTGAAGAGAGAGTTTTTATCCCAATAGTTGGACTCTTTGGGTTTATCAAACAGCAGATTACTATAATCATTTCCTGCTATTGCACCTAGTCTCACCACTACTCTATTTCTTAGCCAATACCAGACAGTTTTGATGACTGATGCTTTACAATATAATTTTAAATCTGGTAAGGCTAAGTCACCTTCTTTTGCATGTTTTTTCATTGAATACCTGGAAATTCTTGACTTTTTATATCTCCATATGAATTTACTTACAATTTTTTCTAACTCATTAAAGTAATTTTTTGGAATTTTGATTGGCAGGGCACTAAACATGCAGTTTAATTTTAGTAGTTTTTATTTTTATTATATTTACTTGACCTATCCATGAGCAGTTGATATTTGCCCAGCTATTTAAATCTGATTTTATTTGTGTGAGAAGTGTTTTTTAGTTGCTTTTAAAAAGTTTCTGAATCTGCCTTGGCAGGTAGACTCCCAGGTATTTTATATATTGTCTGAGGTTGCCTTGAATGGGATTTCTCTTTCTAGCTCTTCTTGCTGAATCTTGCTAGTCATATATAGAAATGTTGAGGATTTATGAGATCTTTGCATCTATATTCATCAAGGAGATAGATCTATAATTTTCTTTCTCTATTTTAACTCTTCCTGGTTTAGGTAACAGCACCATATTGGTGTCATAGAAAGAGTCCGGCAGAGTTCTGTTTTCACCTATTTTTCCAAGGACTTTACATAGAATTGGAACCAATTGTTCCTTAAATGTTTGACAGAATTCACTTGTGAATGCATCTGGCCCTGGAGATTTTTTCTTAGGGAGTTCAATAATGGTTTGTCGAATTTCTTTTTCTGAGATAGGGTTGTTTAGGTATTTAATCTCCTCTTCATTTAACCTGGGCAACTTATATTTTTGTAAATATTCATCCATTTTACTTAGATTGTCAAATTTATTGGCATAGAGTTGGGCAAAATATACCTGAATTATTACTTTAATTTCCTCCTCATTGGTGGTGAGTTCACCTTTTTCATTTATGATACTTAGAAATTTGGTTTTCCTTTTTTTAATCAAATTGACCAGAGGCTTATCAATTTTTTGTTTTTTTTTTAATATAACCAGCTCTTGGTTTTATTTATTAGTTCAATAGTTTTCTTGCTTTTGATTTTATTAATTTCTCCTTTAATTTTTAGAATTTCTAATTTAATATTTAACTGGGGATTTTTAATTTGTTCTTTCTCTAATTTTTTAGTTGCATATTTAGTTCATTGATTTCCTCTTTCTCTAATTTATTTATATAAGCATTTAAAGATATAATATATCCCTTGACAACTGAGTGTATCCCATAGGTTTTGGTATGTTGTTTCATTATTGTCATTATGTAGAATAAAATAATTAATTCTTTTTACAATTTGTTGTTTGATCCACTCGTTTTTTAAAATGAGGTTATTTGCTTTCAAATTAGTTTTGGGTCTATATCTCCCTGGCCCAATATTGCATGTGATTTTCATTGCATTATGATCTGAGAAAGATACATTCACTATTTCTGCCTTCCTGCAATTGATTATCAGGTTTTTATGCCCTAGTACATGATCAGTTTTTGTGTTAAGTGCCATGTCCTGCAGAAAAGAAAGTATATTCCTTTCTATCTTCATTCAATTTCCTCCATAAGTCTACCATGTCTAGGTTTTCTAACAATCTATTTACCTCTTTTACTTCCTTCTTGTTTATTTTATGTTTAGATTTGTCTAAATCTGAGAGCCAGAGGTGGAGGTCTCTCACTAGTAGAGTCTTACTATCACTGTCTTCCTCTAACTCCTTCAACTTCTCCTCTAAGAATTTGGTTGCTATACCATTGTGTATTTAGCATTGAAATTTCTTTATTGTCTATGGTACCTTTTAAGAGGATATAGTTTCCTTCCTTATCTCTTTTAATGATATCTATTTTTGCAGCTGCTCTGACATAAGGATTTCTACCCCTGCTTTTTTTCACTTTTATTCCAACCTTTTACCTATATGTATATCTCTGCTTCAAATCAGTTTCTTGTAAGCAGCATATTGTATGATTCTGGTTTTTAATCCACTCTACTATTCACTTACATTTTATGGAAGAGATCATCCTATTCACATTCAAAGTTATAATTACTAACTCTTTATTGCCTCCATGTTATCTTCCCTCTGTATTTCCCCCTTTTCCCCCTTTATCTATATTCTCCAGTGTTTTGTTTCTGAATATGACCGCCTTCAGTGTGTTTGCCTTCCTATATCCAACCCTCCTCCCCTTATTTTTCCCTTTTCTCTTTGTCCCTTCTTCCTTCCCTTACTTCTGTTGGTTCCCCCTTTCCTGCCACCTCCCTTTTCCCTTTTTAACACTTTAAATGTAACATAAATTTCTTAACTGAGTTTAGATATGTTAATTTTAAGCCAATCTGATGAGAGTAAGATTCAGAAGGTTCTCATCTCCTTCCTTCTTCCTCTCTATTGCAATAAGTCCTTTGAACCTCTTAATCTAATGGAATTTACCCCATTCAGTGTCCTCCATCCTCCCATCTCTTTACTGTCCTCCTTTTAAAGGAGGTATAGTTTTTAAATCCTTCTATCTGAGTCACAGAAAGGTCATGAATGTTCATCACTTCTGGCTAAGTATATTCTCTCTAATAGAATTATAATTTTTGAGACTTATGAGAGTCTTTCTCTCAGATAAGGATATAGCTAATTTCTTCTTACTGGATAGCAGTTTCTCGAATAAGTCCTGAGTGTCCATCTCTTATGGTTAGTTAAAATCTCTCTAATAGAGTTACAATTCTCAAGAGTTATTAAATTCTTTCTTCCAGGTAGGGATATAGCTAGTTTCATCCAATTTGTTATCAGTTTTTTCCCTTCCCCCCTCCTTTTTTTAATTTTACCTTTTCATGTGTCTCTTGAGTCTCCTGTTTGAAGTTCAAATTTTCTATTAAGCTCTGGTTTTTTCATCAGGAAGAGATGGAAGTGTCCCATTTCATTAAATGTCCATTTTTTGCCCTGGATGAGAAGGCTCAGTTTTGCCTGGATAGTGAATTCTTGGCTGCATTCCAAGCTCCCTTGCTTTTCAGAATATTGCACTCCAGGCCCTTCAATCCCTTAATGTTGATGCTGCCTTCTCCTGTGTAATCCTTATTGTGGTTCCTTGGTATCTAAATTGTTTCTTTCTGGATGCTTGTAGGATTTTCTTTTTTTATCTGATAGTTCTGGAATTTGGCTACAACATTCCTTGGAGTTTTCATTTTGGGATCCCTTTCCAGAGGGGATCGACATATTCTTTCAATAACTATTTACTCTCTGGTTTCATGGTATCAGGGCAGTTTTCCATCACTGAATCCTGTAATATTGAGTCCAGGCTTTTTTTTTTTCTCTTCAATGTTTTTAAGAAGATCAATAATTTTTAGGTTATCTCTCCTTGATCTCTTCTCAAGGTCAGTGGTTTTTGCTGATGAGGTATTTTACATTTTCTTCTATTTTTTTTCAATTTTTTGGTTTTGTTTAACAAAGTCTTGTTGTCTCTTGAAGTCATTCATTTCCACAGTTTCTGTTTTTTTTAGGGAAGAATTTTCTTCATTTACCTTTTTTTAGATTTTTTTTTTTAGATTTTTCAAGGCAATTGGGGTTAAGTGGCTTGCCCAAGGTCACACAGCTAGGTAATTATTAAGTGTCTGAGGTCGGATTTGAACCCAGGTACTCCTGACTCCAAGGCCAGTGCTCTATTCACTATGCTACCTAGCCACCCCTCTTCATTTACTCTTTGCAACTCCTTTTACAATTGCTCAAGTCTATTTTTGTAAGAGTTTTCCAGTTGACCAACTGAGATTTTGAGAGAATCATATTCTTTTTTTTGCATTTGTCTAATTGTATTTTCCAAGGATTTGTTTTCTTGTTACAATGTGTTAATCTTCTCTTGTGTTTTTTCCCCCAAATTTTCCAATTGATTTTTAAACTCCTCCCTGATTTCTTCAGGGAAGTCTTTCTGTTCTGGAGACCAAATCACATTCTTCTCAGAGGTTCTATGTCTCTCTTTGTTAGGGTCTTTTCCTTCTAGGAATTTTTCTATAAACTGCCCTTTTCATTGGCCTTTCTTCATTTTCCTAAGATCTTGTATTGGCTGGTTCACAGAGGTTTGGTGTTGGGATCCCTAGAGGCTTTACTCACTGGGTTTAGCAACTCCACGTGTACTAGAGATTTTGCTCACTGAGTGTAACATCTCCAGCTGGCTAGTAGGGGGTGCTAGAAATTGGAACTTACCCTCCAGCCCTTCCTGTAAGTCCCAGACTGTGAGTCCCACAGCCATACCTCCACTCTCTTGTTGTTTCTCAGAGTGAAGTGGTTCCCACAGGAAAGCCCAAGGGCTGATCTTAGGCTAGTCAGGCTCTCACCCTGCCCCCCACTGGCTGTCTGATCTCTGAACTCTGCACACCCACAATCCCTGAAGACAGACCTTGAGGTAGGTGTTGTTCCCCTAGCTTCTCTTTCTGGGTTTTGTTGATTAGGTTTCCATGAAGAGATTTGTTTCATATTATATATGAGGGAAGATCAGGAGACTTTAGCACAGGGCCTGGCTTCTCTCTGTCATCTTGGTTGGAAGTGTGCTGTGATGATTTTTAAGAGAGTAAAGAAAAAAAAAAGAATCAAAAGGGAATATACTTGGGATGACATGAGAAAGAAAGAAGAGGAAGTTACATACAAATTTCATATGAATTCATACAAATGTGTATTTCAGACAAATGAGAAGAATATACAATATGAAAGAAAGGATGAAAGAAGTAGGCATCTCGTGAACTTCACTCTTACGTGAATCAGAGAAAGAAAAGTTAAGTGAGCACCCATGCACATAAATACATACCCACATAAACAGACACAAACATAGAGTTTGATGTAGAAATAGATGAAAATTAATTGGGATGCAGGTAGGAAAAGGCAAGGAGAGAGTGGAGTGTAAAAGGAAATGATGGGAATCATCACAGGAAAAACAGTTCAACTTTTGAGAGTGGATCATAAATTAAGAATTAAAAAAGAAAAAATGCAATAAAAACACAAGTATTTGGGTGTGGTGAATAGAGTAGGAACACAGAAGAATGAACAGACTACTTCAGTTATTCAAGATAATTGGTGCTGATTATACTTCTTTTCTTTCTCCATTCCCTTCTTTGTAAAGAATTAGGAAGGGAGAAAATTATAAAAGATTCTGATAGAGGAAAGTACACAAGTATCATGTGACCTTGAATGTGAATGTGATCAACTCATGCATAAAAGGAAGGAAAGTGAGAGTTGGATTAAAAAGCAGAATCTAACATTATACTGTTTATAAGAAACACACTATATTAAAGATTCACAAAGTGTTAAAATGAAGGACTGAAATAGATTATTATTCCTCAGAATATTTCAGAAAAGTTGGGTTTATAATAATGATCTCAGTGAGGGCCACAGCAAAAATAGACAGTTAAAACTGCATCTTAAAGTCACCATAGGTAACAAAATATGAACGAATACATTTCTACTTCCTTCTTTGGGAAGATCCTAGCTAAGGACCCAAAAGCTAAGCTTTAATGAACTTGGATGAGTTAAGCAATGAAAGTCTATGAATATGAAAACTGGGGGTGGGGGGAAGAGGAGCCTCATCCTACACTGGAATCCAAATTCTTCCAAGAATGAATTTAGTCTGGTTCTGAGATAAGAAGTGAGAAGAGTGAGTGTCAGTCTCTTTTTTTGTGTGAAATTTAAAGATTTTATTTAGTTTGAGTTTTACAATTTTTTCCTAATCTTACTCCCTCCCCCCCCCCCCCCACAGAAGGCAATCTGCCAGTTGTGAGTGCCAGTCTCTTGAACCAACCCAAATTGGTCATTGAAAAATCTAGAAAATGTCTATTGGTGCTTCATGCAGTTTGCTACCCTAGTAGATTTGAGGTCTTCACACTTTGCTTTTTTTTAAAAAAAGAAAAATGATGGTATGCCGGAGAAGACTTGTATGCTAGGTTGGATTTTTCTTTGAATATAATTTATATCCACTAGAGAGCAGTGTTAATACTGGTAGTCATGTAGTGTATGAAAATAATAACCTTTATTCTATAGTCAAATATTATATTTGTTAAAAGCAAAATTATATTTATGTTTTTTCTCAATACTATGTTTTAAATTCTCAAACCTCAAAATGACTTCTGAAAGACCATCCCTCACCTCCTTATCATTTTTTCTCTTTCCATGACTATTTCTAAGGTTCTTTTTAGACTAACAAGTTATTTTAAGTCATAAAGTGCTTTTTGGTTCTTTGGGAAAGTTTAAATATATGATTTAAAGTAAAGAAAGGAACGTGGTTTTTGGGTGGAGCAGACAGACCAAATGACTACAAATCATTATTTATTTGTTCTCTTGTTTATGCCACTTGGCTTCACTTGCCACTTGCAGCGGGCTTTTGACAGGTCCTGTGTCCCCGCTGCCCGGCTGCACCTGGGAGGATGCTTCGCGCCCGCATCTCAGGTTGCCAGCTGATGATTGGTGACTTTTCTGGAAGGGAGGGTCCTAAGGAAATGTGACACCCCAGGATGTGGCCCCCAGTCAGTGGACAGCAATTTGCACTCCAGAAAGGGCGAAAAGAACAGAAGCAGACTCTGCACTCGCGCTTCTCCCCGGTGCTTCTCTACGTGCCCGTTTAGGGAAGGGGAGAAAGAAGAAGGTGAGTGATTCTGAAATTTTTAAAAAATACATTTTTTCTTTTAGAAGGAATATCGTGGTCAGCGTGCAAGCGAGCTCGGGGCTGAGACTGCGGAGGCTGTGCGGGAGGGCGCACGTGCGCGGCCGGGCGGGCCGGGCTCCCGCAGCGCCAGGACCCCATTCCGGAGAGGGTTGGGGGGCGCGGGGGGCACGGCAGCCCTGCGGGCAGGCGCCGCGCCGGGGGCAAGGGCACCGCCGAGCCCGGGCCTCCGCCCCGCCCCCTCCCCGTTCTCTGCCCCAGGCAGCCCCGGCCTGGCCGCCCTCCCGGGGCCCGGGGGCGCGGGGCCAAAGGGCCGAGAGGGCGGACCGCGAGCCGGGGCCGCGGGCCGGGCCGGGCCGGGCGGTCAGAGGGAGTGCCGGCGGCGGGGCGACACAGGCGGCCCAACCCAAGTGGGGGAGCCGGCCGGGGGGCGACGGCGGGGCGGGCGCCGGGGAGGGGCGCCGCGGCCAAGGGGCTTCCGCCGGGAGCCCCGCCCTCCTCTCCAGACGCCCCGCCCTCCCTCCTGCTGGACACCCCGCCCCCTCTGGATGCCCCGCCCTCCTGCTGGACGCCCCGCCCCCTCTGGATGCCCCGCCCTCCTGCTGGACGCCCCGCCCTCCCTCCTGCTGGACGCCCCGCCCCCTCTGGATGCCCCGCCCTCCTGCTGGACGCCCCGCCTCCGCTGGACGCCCCTCCTCGCTGGATGCCCCGCCCTCCTCTCCAGACGCCCCGCCCTCCTCTCCAGACGCCCCGCCCTCCTCTCCAGACGCCCCGCCCTCCCTCCTGCTGGACCGACGCCCCGCCCCGCCCCTCCCCCTCCCTGCGGAGGATGCTGTGCTCTTCAGGGGGGCCCGGAAGCTCCCCTCCTTTTCTCGGGGGGGGTGACCTCCAAGACTCGGAAAAACGGACCCGAAGCTTGTAGACGCGGAAGGGGTCCCGGAGGCCTCGAGGGCCGCGTGGCGCGGCCGGCGGCCCAGGCGGCCCCAGCTTGGGGAGCAGCCGGGAGGTGAGAGGCGGCAAAGCAGGCAGGGAGGAGATGGCGGGCGGCGGGACAGCCGGGAGGGCCCCCGACGCCTGCAGGAGGGAGGCTGCTGCGGCCTTCGGGCCGGCCGCCTGGCCTCGGGCGCTCAGGAGGGCCGAGCTGTGGCTACAGAAGCCAAGCCGCACCCTCGCCTGTGGGGCCACGGGCGGGCACCCCCAATGCGGGGGCCGAGCCGCCGGTCCAGAAGCATGGACTTCCGAGCGCCGGGTGCCGCGCTCAAGAGCTTCCATTCCACCCGGGGAACAGAACAGTCCTTACTGGTGGGCGCAACATCGGTGCCCGGCATCGCCATGCTGAGCATCCTCACATCGGCTTAGCGAGCCCTCACTTCCCCGCTCACCCCCGGCTTCACATTTATGACTACTCCCGCATTTCACACAGCACCATTTTAGCATCAGCGCGTCCAACAGTTGCACAGGAATGAACTCCTTTTCCCCCAAACCCTCTACCCTTCCAATCTTCCCCATTACTGTCTCTCCCCAGGCTTTCATTTATGTTATCCTTTGACTCCTTCCAATATACATAGCTAATCTGTTGTCAGTTTTGACTTTGAGGCATAATTTCTCCTGTCTAGTCTCTTTTCTTCTCGACGGCCGCCTCATGCCGGGACCCCTGAAAGCGCCTGCTGATTGGCTGCCTCTTTAAAGTCTATGTACTTGACTGCGTTCAATTCTCCAATTGCTTCTGCACCAATACCCCCTTCAGGATCCCTCGGGATCAAACAGCAAATCTTCTCTTTAAGTTTCAAAGCACTTTTATTGCCTCTTCTGACCCTCTCCTCTCCCCCTGTCATTTTCCAGTGTTCTCGCACTGTAAACTCCTCTGAGCACTCTGTAATCCAAATGACATTGCTAACTTTTCCTTGAACAAGACACTCCTATCTACTCAAGTTTCCACCACGCCTGTAATCCTCTCCTTCCTCATATTCACTTCTTTGCTTCCCTGACTCCCTACAAGTCCCAGTTATGCTTTCTACAAAGCTTTTCCCTATTCTTCTGAATTCTGGTGGACTCGCTCTATTATTATTTACAATTTATCCCATGTACTGTTCATTTGTACATAGCATTTTGCTTGTTCTCTCCCTCTTTAGTCAGTAAGTTCTTGAAAGCAGTCTGTCTTTTACCTTTTTTAGTATCTCCAGTGTCTGGTACATAGAAGACATTTAATAAATAGTTTACCAATTGACTGGATAACTGAGGATAAGACAAAAAAAAAACTGAAGTTGCTTCTAACCACTCCACCACACTCATTCAGTACTATGTGGGTGATGGGAACAGACTGTGTGGGATGAGGCATCAAAGATAATTTAGCCTGCAAATATGGATGACTAGAAAGATTGTTGTGCTTTCCCCCCTTTTAATAATATTTTATTTTGTCTTCCAATTACATGCAAAGACAATTTTGGACATTCATTTTTAAAATAAAATTTTGATTTTCAAATTTTCTCCTTTTCTCCCCACCCTCCTCCCTAAAATGGTAAGCAATTTAATTTAGGTTATATATGTGCAGTCATGTAAAACATATTTCCATCATAGCCATCTAGTGAAAGAAGAAACTGGATTTGGAAAAAAAACCTATGAAAAAATAAGAAAGTGAAAATAGCATACTTGGATCTGCATTCAAACTCCATCAGTTCTTTCTTTTTATTTTCCATCATGAGTCTTTTGGAGTTATCTTGGATCATTGTATCACTGAAAAAAATGAGCAAATCATAGTTGATCATGGCACAGTATTGCTGTTTCTGTGTTCTCTTGTTCTCCTCACTTCACTTTGTATCAGTTTCTGTAAGTCTTCCAGGTTCTTCTGAAATCCTCATGATTTCTTATAGAACAGTAGTACTCCATTACATTTATATACCACAGCTTGTTCAACCATTCCCCAGTTGATGGGCATACCCTCAATTTCCAATTCTTGGCCACCATGAAAGAGCTACTATAAATATTTTTGAACATGGAGATTTTTTTTCATGATCTCTTTGGGATACAGACTTAGTATTGCTGGATCAAAGGGTATTCACCTTTTGATTACTTCTTGGACATAGTTCTAAATGTTCTCCAGAAAGGTTGGATCAGTCCATCAACAGTGTATTAGTGTACCAATTTTCTCACATCTTCATTAATTATAATTTTCTTTTTCTGTAATATTAGTCGATTTGACAAGTGTGAGGTGGTTCTTCAGAGTTATTTTCATTCAAATTTCTCTTACCAACAGTGATTTAGAGCCTTTTTTTCCCAAGTGATTATAGATAGGTTTGGTTCTTCATCTGAAAACTGCCTTTTGACCCCTTTTATCAGTTTGGAAATGACTTGTATTCTTATAGATTTGACTCAGTTCTCTATATATCTGAGAAATGAATCGTTTTTCAGAGATACCTGCTGTGAACATTTTCCCCGTCTTCTTTCCTTCTAATCTTGGTTGCGTTAATTTTTTTGTGGAAAATCTTTTATATTTAATATAATCAAAATTTTTCATTGTACATCCTGTAATACTGCCTGTTTCTTGTTTGGTCATAAGTTCTTCCCTTTTCCATACATTTGACAGGTAAAATATTCCTTGCCTTCCTAATTTGCTTCTGATGATAGATGATTGTGCTTTTGACAAAAACATTGCAAAATGGATATCCCAGAAATATCCTCAAGGAAATAGAAGTGTCCTGTGACCAGTTCCTTTAGATTGGACCTTAGAGTTAAATTTTCAGCATGAGAATTCATACCTTAAAAATCAACAAATGCTACAAATCAGGACTTGATTTATTGTTTTGTTGGTTGTCTAGATTTAAGATGACTAAAGTGTTAATAAAGCAAATTAAACTTACAAGTGTCTCATGGGTACATTTTTTTGGTGAACTGATTGCTTAACAATGACTAATATACCACAGTTTTAAACTCAGCATATTTAAAACTGAAGTTATTATTTTGCCCAAATCTTTCCCTTTTCTGAATTTCTTTATGACAAGAACATGGAAAGAGGCATAACCTTCCAATAATTACCAAAGATTTTCAATTCCCCCCCTTTTAAATTCCATCAAGTTTTTTCTTTTCTTTTCTTTTCTTTTCTTTTTTTTTTTTGCAAGCAATGGGGTTAAGTGACTTGTCCAAGTCACACAGCTGGTGCTCTATCCAATGCACCACCTAGCTGCCCCACCAAGTTTTTTTTTTTTTTTAAATTTGAACATTTATTTTATTTTTCCAATTACATGCAATGGTAGTTTTTCAACATTCATTCATTTGCAAATTTATGAGTTTTACATTTTTCTACCCTCCTTCCTTTCCTCTCCCCTCCCCATGGTAGTAAACAGTCTGGTAAAAGTTGTACATGTACATTTGTGTTTAACATATTTATATATTAGTCATGTTGTGAAAGAGGAATTAGAATTAAAGTGAAATAAAAACAAAACCATGAGAAAGGAGTGTTAAGAAAAGTGAACATAGTATACATTCAGACTTCAAAGTTTTTTTCCTTTGAATGTGGATGTCATTACCCATAGCAGGTCTCTCAGGGTTGCCCTTAATCTCTGAATTACTGAGAGAAGCTGTATCCATTATAATTGAAGACCTTTTTCTTTTCTTTTTGTTTAATATCTTTTCATCTCTGTTTTCTTTATCTTTTTTAACTAACCTATCTGGCCATTTATACTATTTTAACTTCTTGAAGAGCATCCTACTATCCAACTTCCCTTTATCTCAACCTTTCCCTATTTCAAAGAAAATAGTAAGGAAGAATAAGACCAATTCTTTTTTTAAAGAAGGATTTTATTTATTTTGAGTTTTACAATTTTCCCCCATTCTTGCTTCCCTCCCCCCATCCCTTACAGAAGGTATTCTGTTAGTGTTTACATTGGTTCCATGTTATACGTTGATCTCAGTTGAATGTGATGACAGAGAAATATCCTTAAGGCAGAAATATAAAATATGAGATAGCAAAATTACATTATAATATAATGCTTTTCCCCCCAATTCTTTAATTTTAGTTAACATCTATAAGTCAACTACTATGACAATCACTATACTGAGCTGAATGCAGGGAACTATTGGATTTTTGAGATGATTAATCTAAACAATTCACACTAAAAATCTCATTTCATTTCATTAGCTGCCATGGACATAGTTATCACCTCTATGTTGATTATTCTACAACCTACCTATTTTGCCCTAACCTTTCTATTGACCTCCAATCTCACTTCTCCAACTCTCTTTTAGACATCGTGAATTGGATGTTCAGTAGACATCCTAAACTAAATAGTTCCCAAACAGAACTCATCTTTCTCCCTAAACTCTCGTTCCCTCCTTCAAGTCCCTCAGAATTGCAATCTGGAATTGTCTTTGTCTCTTCACTGTTTTACCTCCCCATATCCAAGCTATTGCTGCAGTTTGTGGATCTCACCTTTGCAACATCTCTCAAATACTTTTCCTTTGCTGATACTGCCACCACCCTTTTGCAGGCTCTCATAACCTCATGCCTGTTTTGCAACAGCCTGTTGGTGGCTATTTCTGTCTTGAATCTCTTTCCAGTCCCATTCAACCACCAAAGTGGATGTCTCTTTTTGTGTCTCCAGTAAAATAACTTGAAGGTTTGACTTTATTACTTCCTACACACTAAGCACCAATGGTTCCTTGTCATCTCCAGGATCAATGACAAAATTCTCAGTTATGCATTCAAAGTCCTTTATAACCTAGCCCCTTTCATCTTCCCAGTCTTCCTTCTTTTTCAACATGTACTTTTCAGTCCAGTGACACTAGCCTCCTGACTTTTCCATCAACAAGAAATTCCATCTCTCAACTTTGGACATTTTCTCCTGCTGTCTCCTATATGCTTTCAATGTTTTCATTCCTCAGTCACCTCCCTTGAATTCCTCTTAAGTCTCATCTAAAGCTCTGTCTTCTTCAGGAAGCCTTCCCTAACTCCTCTTAATTCTTGGGTCTTCCCTCTTTTAATTATTTCCCCTTTGTTACACACAAACACTTTGTATAGATTTCTTTGCATGTTTTATCTCTCATTAGATTTCAAGCTCCTTACAAGTACTGTCTTTTGCTTTTTTTTTTTTTTGGTATCCCCCCAGAACTTAGCATAGTGACTTAATAAATGTATATTGATTGATTTTTCTACAAATTAAAACCTTCATCCATTGATATATTTTTTGTTTATACTCTCAAAATTTTGGACCCTGGTTTGTTTATGTGATTTTGTCCTTTTAAAACCAAATGAAAATTCTCTTTAGTCCACCATAATTTTACTTTGCACCTTTTCCTGCTTGTGTTATTCTGTCATTTGTTTTGCAACATTCATTCTCTTTATACCACATATGCTTCAGGTCAGGGACTTTGCTGTTTGAGTTGGCACAATTTAAAATCACTAGGTACATTTTGCTATACTACCAAAATTGTAAAGAAGAAAAGTAGTTCATCTAGAGGCAAATTTTATGGAGAACTTGATCGCAGTATTGAGAATTCAGCTCATTTTTTCAATAACAGTACCTCTTAAATGATTCTGTTTCCTGATGAGGTAGCCTTATACAAATGAAGAAGGAAAATAATTATCACCAGTTGCAGGTATGGGTCAGTTAGAGCAGCATGAACAGTAGTCTTAATGCCACAGAAAGGACTTTAAGGTTTTTCTCTCTACTGGAAAAAGTTCCTTGGTTGTTTTGTTTTAAGAGTTTAGAGAGGAAGAGTAAATAACTTGTGGGGATTGGGGAAACAGAAGGAATATTATAAATGGAAATGAAAAGATTCAAAAAATTTCAGTAGGGGGAGGGGGAAGGAAAAGAGGAACCAATAGAAGGAAGAAGGGGCAAAGGGAAAGGGAAAAGAAAGGGGAGGGGGGTTGGATACAAAGGGGCAAACACACTGAAGGTGGTGATATTCAAAAACAAAATACTGGGGAATATGAATAAAGTTAAAAAAGGGGGGAAATATAAAAGGAGGATAACATGGAGGGCAATAAAGAGTTAGTAATTATAACTCTGAACTCTCTTAAAACGTAAGCGAATAGCAGACTGGATTAAAAACCTGAATCCTACAAGAAACTCATTTGAAGCAGAGAGACACATACAGAGTAAGGGTAAAAGGTTGGAGCAAAATATATTTTGCTTCAGCTGAAGTGAAAAAAGCAGGGTAGCAATCCTTATTCCAGACAAGGCATATGCAAAAATAGATCTCATTAAAAGAGAAAAGGAAGGAAACTATATCCTCTTAAAAGGTACCACAGACAATGAAGCAATTGCAATACTAAATATGTATGCACCAAGCTGTATAGCATCCAGATTCTTAGAAGAGAAGTTGAATACAAAGGCAGCAAAACTCTACTGGTGGGGGACCTCAACCTCCCGCTCTCAGATTTAGGTAAATCTAAACATAAAATAAACAGAAAAGGAAGTTAAGGAGGTAAATAGAATGCTAGAAAACCTAGACATGATAGACCTTTGGAGAAAGTTGAATGGGGTTAGAAAGGAATATACTTTTTTTCTGAAGTACATGGCACTTACACAAAAATTGGCCATGTATAAAAACCTAATAATCAAATGCAAAAAGGCAGAAATCGTGAATATATCCTTCTCAGATCATAATGCAATAAAAATCACATGAAATAAAGGGCTAGGAAGAGATAGACCTAAAACTAATGGGAAATTAAAAAACCTCATTTTAAAGAATGAGTGGCTCAAACAAATTATGGAAAGAATTAATGATTTCATCCTAGATAATGACAATAACGGGATAGCATTCCAAAACTTATGGGATACAGCCAAGACAGTTGTCAGGGGATATATTATATCTTTAAATGCTTACATGAATAAATTAGAGAAAGAGGAAATCAGTGAACTAAACATGCAACTAAAAAATTTAGAGAAAGAACAAATTACCCCCCCAATTAAATATTGTTAGAAATTCTAAAAATTAAAGGAGAAATTAATAAAATGGAAAGCAAGAAAACTATTGAACTAAAAACCAAGAGCTGATTTTATGAAAAAACCAATAAAATTGATAAACCTCTGGTTAATTTGATTAAAAAAAGGAAAATAGAAACCAAATTGCCAGTATCATAAATGAAAAAGGTGAATTCACCACCAATGAAGAGGAAATTAAAGTAACAATTCAGAATTATTTTTCCCAATTGTATGCCAAAAAATTTGATACTCTAAGTGAAATGGATGAATATTT
The DNA here is from genome assembly GCF_037893015.1 of Macrotis lagotis. Classification (NCBI taxonomy): domain Eukaryota; kingdom Metazoa; phylum Chordata; class Mammalia; order Peramelemorphia; family Peramelidae; genus Macrotis; species Macrotis lagotis. Next base: position 218,134,744 of record NC_133664.1, on the reverse strand, counting down.
GCAAAAAATATAAGTTGCCCAGGTTAAATGAAGAGGAAATTAAATACCTAAATAACCCTATCTCAGAAAAAGAAATTCAACAAGTCATTATTGAACTCCCTAAGAAAAAATCTCCAAGGTCAGACAGATTCACCAGTGAATTCTATGAAGCATTTAAGGAACAATTGGTTCCAATTCTAGATAAACTCATTGGCAAAATAGGTGAGGATGGAACTCTTCCTAACTCTTTCTGTGTCACCAATATGGTGTTAATACCTAAACCAGGAAGAGTCAAAACAGAGAAAGAAAATTATAGACCTATCTCCCTGATGAATACAGATGCAAAAATCTTAGATAAAATCTTAGCAAAGCAATTCAGCAAGTTATCATTAGGATAATACACAATGACCAAGTGGAATTTATCTCAGGAATGCAGGGTTGGTTCAATATTAGGAAAACTGTTAGTTTAATTAACTATATTGGTAACAAGTCTATTAGAAATCATATGATTATATCAATAGATGCTGAAAAAGCCTTTGACAAAATATAGTACCCATTCCTACTAAAAACACTGGAGAGTGTAGGAATATATGAATTGTTCCTTAGAACAATCTATCTGAAACCATCAACAAGCATTATATCCCCATTGAGATATCTATATCTATATCTATATATATCTATATCTCTTTATCTCTATCTATCTCTATCTCTATCTCTATCTCTATCTCTATCTCTATCTCTATCTAGGGATAAGCTAGAGGCATTCCCAATAAGATCAGGGGTGAAACAAGGATGCCCACTATCAACACTGCTATTCAACACTGTGTTAGAAATATTAGCTTCAGCAATAAGAAAAGAAAAAGAAACTGAAGGAATTAGAATTGGAAAGGAAGAATCAAAACTCTCACTCTTTGCAGATGACCTGATGAGAATAGAATCCTAAAATATCATCTAAAAACCTACTAGAAACGATTAGCAACTTTAGCAAAGTTGCAGGATATAAAACAAATCCCCATAAATCCTCAGCATTTCTATATATTACTAGCAAGATATGTAAAGCAAGAGCTAGAAAGAGAAATCCCATTCAAAGTAACTTCAAACAATATAAAATACTTGGGAGTCTATCTTGCCAAGGCAAACTCAGAAACTCTATGAAAACAACTACAAAACACTTCTCACACAAATAAAATAACTGGACAAATATTAACTGCTCATGAGTAGGCTGAGTTAATATAATAAAAATAATAATGCCTTACCAATCAAATTCCAAAAAATTACTTTAATGAGTTAGGAAAAATTGTAGGGAAATTCTTAGAGAAATAAAAAGTCTAGTCTTTCCAGGGATTTAATGAAAAAAAGTGCAAAAGAAAGTGGTTTAGCCCTAAACAATCCAGCTCTCTTCGATAAAAGCTGCTGGGGAAAATTGGAAATTAGTGTGGTAGAAACTTGGATTAAACCAACATCTCACACCCTATACCAAGATAAAATCAAAATGGGCACAGGATTTAGACATAAAAGACAACATTATAAGCAAACTAGGAGATCAAGGAATAGTTTACCTGTCAGATCTATGGAAAGGGAAGTAGTTTATAACCAAGGAAGAGATGGAGAACATCATTAAAAACAAACTAAATAATTTTGATTACAGTAAATCAAAAAGCTTTTGCACAGACAAAACCACTGTAACCAAGATCAAAAGAAATGTAGTAAATTGGGAAACAATTTTTACAACTAGTATTTCTGACAAAGAGTTCATTTCTAAAATATATAGAGAGCTGAGTCAAATTTACAAAAAAAAGCCATTTCTCAATTGACAAATGGTCAAAGAATATACAGAGGTAATTTACAGATGAGGAAATCAGAGCTATCCATAGTCACGAAAAAATTACTCTAAATTATTACTGATTAGAGAAATGCAAATTAAAGCATCTCTGAGGTACCACCTCACACCTCTCAGACTGACCAATATGACCAGAAAGGACAATGATCAATGTTGGAAGGGATGTGGGAAATCTGGGACACTAATACATTGTTGGTGGAGTTGTGAACTCATCCAACCTTTCTGGAGAGTAATTTAGAATTATGCCCAATAGGCAATAAAAATGTGCATTCCCTTTGTTCCAGCAATACTACTACTGGTTCTGTACTCTGAAGAGATCATGAAAAAGAGTAAAAACATTACTTGTACAAAAATATTCATAGCAGCCCCATTTGTGGTGGCAAAGAATTGGAAATTGAGTGAATGTCCATCAATTGGGTAATGGCTGAACAAATTGTGGTATATCTATGTTATGGAACACTGTTGTTCTATTAGAAACCAGGAAAAATGTAATTCAGGGAAGCCTGGAAGGATTTGCATGAACTGATGTTGGGTGAGATGAGCAGAACCAGAATAACACTGTACATCCTAACAGCAATATGGGGGTGATGATCAAACTTGATGGACTTGCTCATTTCATCAGTGCAACAAACAGGGACAATTTTGGGCTATCTGCAGTGGAGAATACCATTTGTATTCAAAGAAAGAATTGTGGAGTTTAAACAAAGACTAAAGACCTTCAATTCGCAAAAAAAAAAGTAACTGATTTGTAATTTTGCTATCTCTTATATTTTATTTTTTTCCTTAAGGATATGATTTCTTCCTCAAGACATTCAATTTTGGGGGTGGTTAGGTGGCAAAGTGGACAGAGCACTGGCCCTGGAATCAGGAGTACCTGAGTTCAAATCCGGCCTCAGACTCTTAATAATTACCTAAGTGTGTAACCTTGGGCTAGCACTTAACCTGCCTTGCAAAAACCTTAAAAAAAAAAAAAAGAATTCTAAAAACAAATTATTAGGGGCGGCTAGGTGGCGCAGTGGATAAAGCACTGGCCCTGGAGTCAGGAGTACCTGGGTTCAAATCTGGTCTCAGACACTTAATAATTACCTAGCTGTGTGGCCTTGGGCAAGCCACTTAACCCCATTGCCTTGCAAAAACCTAAAAAAAAAAAGACATTCAGTTTTGATCAATGTATAGCATAGAAACAATGTAAAGACTATCAGATTGCCTTCTGTGGGGGGGTGGGGGGAGGGAAGCAGGATTGGGAAAAAAATTGTAAAATTCAAAAACAATAAAACTTGATCTTTTCAAAAAAAATTTCAACAATAGATATGATTGTGGACTTTGTGCAACATTCCAATTGTATAGCTATTTTAAGCTTTCATTAAGCTTCCTTCTATGAGCACTTCACCTAAATTTTCTCTTAGATTAAATAAAAAGAATCAACCTCCCCATCAACACTTTAATCCCTTCAGAATGGGGAAAGAGGATGCTGGCCAAAGGCATTGCCATTTCTAGAGGAAAAGGAAGGCAAAATTCTTAACTACCATAGGGCTCTTTTTTGTTCTAAGTTTGATTATTATCCTTAATTCATTTTCAGGGTTTTTTTTTTTTTTAATCTTTTGATTTTGTCCTTTTAGTCAAACTAAATAGAGGTGTTTTTTAATTCGTTTATTTGAATGTGTTTTCACAAAGGGCATAATTCAAACTATTGAAATAGAGATGAACTTTGAAGTAGAAAGGTATGGTTCAATTTATTCCTCTAGCCCCCATGACAGTTTAAGATTATAAACTGCAGACAACAGGGCTCTCCATCTTGATGAAATCTCAGGTATAGAATTTCCATTTACAAATCACTGTCCTTCCTCCTTCAGGACAGAGATCTTCTGACTACTTCCAAGGAACTTTATGTATATATTAAAAGTCAGTCTTTGACCACTAAGATTTTTCCTGCCAGGCTTTAAATTTAAGAATGATGCTTGAGATTAGGGTTAGTGAGGGACAGGGTAGGAGTGATAACTTTCTCTTCACCAGGCAACAAACTCCATGAATCTAGGGATCCTAGGCAGCAATAAAACTGAGATAGAACTTCTTCCTCTTTGCATCTTTTTTTTTCCTTTAGTACAGAACCATGCAAGCTCTCAAAGAGAAGCTAGCTTCTTCCCTCTTTCCTGGCCACCTAAGGAGTAGGGTTATCACCGACTGAAATAATCGTGCCAAGTATTGCAGATATCAGAGAGGATACTGCCCCAATGTAGGGCATTTCCCTTCTCTTGACATTTTCCCCCTCTACATTTACCTGGAAATCTCCTGTATCTGTGCTCTCCTACTCCTCTATGTACAAGTTTCTCCAATGGCCTCCATTTCCCCCTCCTTAAAGGATAAGTATAGAGCGCTAGCCCTGTAATCAGGAGGTGCTGAATTCAAATCTGACCTCAGATACTTGACCTTACTAGTGGTGTAATCCTGGGCAAGTCACTTAACCCTAGTTGCCTCGCACACATGAAAAAACCCTTAATCTTTCCATCCTTGTTGTTATCCTATATCTCTCTTGCCCTTTGTATCTAAAGTCTTTGAGAAAGGTGTTTCCACATTTTCTACTCTCAGGCTTTTCTTAACCCATGAACATAAACTTGTGATCTCATCATTCCATCAAAATTGCTTTCTCCAATATTATCAATGTTACTTAATTGACATTCTATTCTCAGTTCTCAATTTCTCTGTTGTCTTTGCCACCACAAACAGGGCTGCTATGCATATTTTTGTACAAGTGATGTTTTACTCTTTTTTCATGATCTCCTCAGAGTATAGACCCAGTAGTAGTATTACTGGAACAAACTGTATGCACATTTCTATTGCCCATTGGGCATAATTACAAATTACTGTCCAGAAAGGTTGGATGAGTTCACAGTTCCACCAACATATTAGTATCCCAGATTTCCTGCATCCCTTCCAACATTGATCATTGTCCTTTCTGGTCATATTGGCCAGTCTGAGAGGTGTGAGGTTGTACCTCAGAGATGCTTTAATTTGCATTTCTCTAATTTCTCATCATACTTTGATATGCTTCTATATAGGTTTTCCTTGCGGGGGTCCAGCCTCTGTGGGGTCCTTGGAACCTGACAGGAGGGATAGAGTCAGTGAGTTGAGTTAACACAGGTTAAAGGCAGGAGCAGGTTGACTGACTGTCAGCTGCTTGGATTTATTTTTATAGTCTCAGAATCATGTATGCATCAAGCAAGCAAGTCAAAATTATTTCCTTGGTTACAAAAGTGTATAATTTTCATTATCAATCATATAATTCATGTGGTTACAAGTTTAATTATCAATCATGTAGTTAATTTTCTTGTCCCTGCTCAGACTGTGATGACCTCAACCTGTCTGTTGCGTAGTTTGTTGCTGCATAGTAAAGTTATTAATTAAGCAGAACTTTCCTGATAATAATCTTTGATATGATTTGTTTAATGGAATGCTTTTATGTTTTTGTGCCATGTATGTAATGTTTTTCGATATGCTCCCTTGACAACCTATAGTGAGGGCAGTTATGTTTGTCCACCTGTCTGTTGACTCCTTCAATAACCAATTTTCCTTTCAGCCCTTGTTGGTAGACGTCACAGTTTCCATGACTTTTTATTCTTTCTCAATAAACTAAGGCTGTTAGAGTTCACATGTTGGTCACCTATACTAACTATTCTTTCACCATCTTTATCATATATTCCTGTGTATGATAAGGGGGGAAAATTCCCTGGAATTCTATCTGACCCATCTTGTATCTGTTTTCCCTGTATATATTATGACATCTCCTTGGAATTCCCAGTGTTGGGTTTTCCAGAGATTTCATAGTGTTGAAGACTTTTGTATGACTCAGGGAGAGGCAGTCCTGTTAAATTTGGACAGAGTTTACAATGTTTTATTCAGGAAATTTCTCTGGAATCCTTCCTTTATAGTCATTCCACTATTAGAATGAGTAAGTATTGCAATCAATAATAGACCCATAAATATTGGTATGCATGGAATCCATATATATATATATATATATATATATATATATATATATATATATATACATATATATATATGTATATTGAAGAAGGAAATGTTGTTCCATCAGGCAGTGTGACTGCCTTGAGTCTTCTTGCCGTGACTGTGTCAAGCAGCTTAGAGACCCTGGCTCCAAACATTTGCCCCTTTTATTTTTAGTTTGATAGCAGAAAGTTCAACTTGGGCCATTCGAATTAATCTTATTATAATCTTGAAGAAGACTGGAAGACAAAAAAGGAGGATTAATAGAGATAATATAACACCCAAAGATGTTATAATATACATTATTAAATTGCGAGAATTAAAGAAGGACTTCAAGTTTGTTAAAAATTTGGAAGTCACATTAGCGTGAGTGAAAAGAGCCGATGGAGCAGAAGACATGGCAGATATTTGGGAATGTAATTTTGAAAAATCTAATGATAAATCAGAATGATTCCAGATACCAAGGACATGGTTCTTAAGATTGTCCCAGGGAATAGCTGAAGCATTCCATGGCAGGGGGTAACACAGATAGATTTCAGGGAAAAATGACACCTAGTGGATTGACGAACTTTCAAGTCTTGTAACTGATCCCCTAAATATAGAACTGTCTCCTCTAAAGCATTTCCTTAGCTTCTAGCTTCCTATCAATAATTTCCTGTAACATTAAGGCTAGGGAAACATTCTTTGTAATCTGATCCACCGTGTGTGCTGTATGCACTTCTTGAATAAGAGCAGTGGAGGCTAAGGCAACAGAAGTTATAATAGCAATTAAGGCAGAGACTCCCAATATCAGGGAGACTATAAATCTTTTCTGCTGGGAAAGAGCATTACTGATAACATCTAAAGCAAATAACCCAGAATCATCAGACCAAGTCTCATTGAGGGTAGTAGGGAGTAGGATAAAAGAGGGTTGATGGATTACAATAACAGCATTTACATTAGATTTAGAATCAATGCAATTAGAAATTATACAGGCAGTACAGTTAACAACAAATAAATCTGGAGACATTTCTTTTATAATAAAATCAGCATCAGATGGAACTAGCAAGAGAGCAAAAGGCACTGGAACACATGATCTAACAGAAGGAGAGTCTTCTTCTGGAGACAGGTGGAGGAATAAATGTGTCTTCAAGAGAGAGCTTCTGAACTGGGTTCACCAAGGAACAAATAGGGACAACGTGTGAGTCATCATTCCATGGGGGGTTTTGTGGGTTTGCTCTTTTCCTCATGACAGATGAATGGATCAGGGATCCAGACAGATGAGTCTGTGTCCTGTGGGACTATACAAATAAACCCTCCTCCGGATGTTAAAAGAATGTCTGGATCTTTCCAGGAGCTGGAAAGCAGCCAGTCTAGGGGGATAATACCCAAAGGTGATATCTCCATTTTTTAGAGTTTCTTTAATAGCCCCATAAAATCCCACATCTGATAAGGGAGGTGGGGTCACTATTTTTATTTTTGCTTTTCTTACCCTCCTCTTTTTTCTTTTCTACAGTAAATGCACCCCAATCATCATTATATCTAGCTGTTTTGTCTTCCAGATCCTTCTCTTCCTCAGGAGTTAATTCATCAGGAGGAGGATCTTCGTCAGGCTCATCTTGGAGAGATGCCCTTGAGTTATTTCTAGATTTTATTAATAAAGGAGTTTCCTCAGTTGAATTACAAACTGTAGATGATAACTTAGTACTTATTTTTGTAATTTCATGGTCAGGATCAAGAGTGTCCTTGACCAGGCTCCATAAACTGAACACATCTGTACATCTGTGGGAACTTTCTCTGGCCCTTGTTCTATATAATACTTTCTGATATCTTCTACTTTTTGCCAAATATCAAGATCTATAGACCCACTTTCAGGAAACCAAGGACAGCAATTATGCACGAATGAGATAAATCGAGTGACTCGGACCTTAGAAACCTTGATTCCTCTTTTATGTAATAGATGAGTCAGAATTTCAATAAAAAGAACTCTCTGCCTACTTTTATTATTACCCATGATGTTCTTAAGATTACTGCTCTTTCTTGCTTGATATAACTCTCATTAGGAAGCCTGCAGATCCCCCAAGCAGAAACCTATCTATCCCACTGAGAAAAGGGAGTATATTACCTGTCAAGTTCCTGTTCCTGGTGCCAGTCTGCAGGGGTCCAGCCTCTGTGGGGTCCTTGGAACCTGACAGGAGGGATACAGTCAGTGAAATGAGTTGAGTTAACACAGGTTAAAGGCAGGAGCAGGTTGACTGACTGTCAGCTGCTTGGATTTATTTTTATAGTCTCAGAATCATGTATGTATCAAGCAAGCAAGCCAAAATTATTTCCTTGGTTACAAAAGTGTATAATTTTCATTATCAATCATATAATTCATGTGGTTACAAGTTTAATTATCAATCATGTAGTTAATTTTCTTGTCCCTGCTCAGACTGTGATGACCTCAACCTGTCTGTTTCGTAGTTTGCTGCTGCATAGTAAAGTTTTAATTAAGCAGAACTTTCCTGATAATAATCTTTGATATGATTTGTTTAATGGAATGCTTTTATGTTTTTGTGCCGTGTATGTAATGTTTTTTGATATGCTCCCTTGACAACCTATAGTGAGGACAGTTATGTTTGTCTGCCTGTCTGTTGACTCCTTCAGTAACCAATTTTCCTTTCAGTTCTTGTTGGTAGACACCACGATTTCCATGACTTTTTATTCTTTCCCAATAAACTAAGGCTGTTAGAGTTCACATATCGGTCACCTATACTAACTATTCTTTCACCATCTTTATCATATATTCCTGTGTATGATGGGGAGGGGCAAAACTGTTAATTTCCCCCGGAATTCTATCTGACCCATCTTGTATCTGTTTTCCCTGTATGTATTCTGACATCTCCTTGGAATTCCCAGTGTTGGGTTTTCTAGAGATTTCATAATGTTGAAGCCTTTTGTATGCCTCAGGGAGAGGCAGTCCTGTTAAATTTGGACAGAATTTACAATCTGTTTTATTCAGGAAATTTCTCTGGAATCCTTCCTTTATAGTTATTCCACTATTAGGATGAATAAGTATTGCAATCAATAATAGACCTATAAATATTGATATGCATGGAATCCATATATATATATACATATGTATATGTATATATATACATATATATGAATACATATATATATATATATATATGTATTGAAGAAGGAAATGTTGTTCCATCAGGCAGTGTGACAACTGTGTTAAACAGCTTAGACCCTGGCTCCCAACATTTCCTCTTACCTATTGTATTGATTCTTTTCTTGCTGAATTCTCATACAAGTCATGCCCATTAATCAGTGGTATTCTACAAGGGTTCTGTCTTGAGTTTGGTGACCTTACTAACTCCCAGGGCTTAATTATCATTTTTGTAATTATTTTCACACCGATTTATCCAGCCCCAACCAGTCTCTAGGTTTTTATCTTCAGCTGGCATATATATAATATATATATATATATATATATATATATATATATATATATATATATATATATATATAATATAAAATAATTAGTTGTTTATCTTAGACAGATATCTTAAAGATAACATATCCAAAACAGAATTCATTATCTTTTCCCCTAAACCTTACCCTCTTCCAAACCTCTCTATTATTGTTTTTTTTTTTTTTTATGAAAGGCAAATGGGGTTAAGTGGCTTGTCCAAGGCCACACAGCTAGGTAATTATTAAATGTCTGAGGCCGGATTTGAACTCAGGTACTCTTGACTCCAGGGCCGGTGCTCTATTCACTGCCACCTAGCTGCCCCTTCTCTCTGTTATTGTTAAGGACATTATTTTCCTAGTCATCTAATTCTCACAACTAAGTATTATCATTACTTGTACCCCACCCCCATAGCTAATCTATTGCCAAGGTCTGTCATTCACCTTAGCAACATTTTTTTGAATAAGTCCCCTTCTCTTTTCTGATACTGCATCACCTTGATGAAGCCCTTCATTTGCTGTAAACCTTGAGTTGCAATACTCTCCTAGTTACTCTCTTCCCACTAGTCTTCCCTCTAAAGCCACAAATTCTCTCCCCACTAAAGTATATCCTTTATTAAGCCATCAAAGAGATTTTTCTTAAACACTGGTCTGTGTCTCACATACATAAAATCCAGTGGTCTCTATCACCTCCAAATCAAATACAAAATTCCTGGCATTTAAAATCCCTCATAACCTAGCCCTCCCACCCCTTTATAGTATTTTTTATAACTCACACCACCTCCTCCTATTACTCCCCCCCCCCCCCTCCCCACTGCACTGTCCTTTACCCACACTCAAATCACATTCTCTCTGATCCAATGACAGTGGCCCCATGTTCCATGAATAAGATGCACCATCTATCTCTAGATATTTTTTCTAGCTGTCCCTTGTGCTTAGAGCACTTTTCTCTTCTTATCTATACTTTCTCACTTTCCTGGCTTCCTTCCCAGCTAAAATCCTATCTTCTGCAGGAACTTTCTTAATCTTTCTTAATTCTGGTGCCTTCTCTTGTTGTTTCCCATTTATTCTGTAAATTGCTTGTTTATGCATATGTCTTTGTTTGCTTCCATCATTAGATTATAAACTTTTAAGGGCAGAGATTGTCTATGACTTTTCTTCTACAGAAGAAAATCTACAGAATTTAGCACAAAGTAGTAGTACATGGTAGATATTTAATAAATACTGACTTAGTCATTACCTATGTCTTTGTTATCTTTTTCATTAGAATGTAGACTTTGTAAATAGAGATTGTTTATTGTTTTGGTATCTTCAGTGCCCAGCACAATATCTGAATATAGTAAGGTGCTTAATAAATAGTTGCTGACTAATTTTCTTCTCTAATTTAAAAATCTTGAGTTCCAATAATCATTCTTCATATGATATGGATTTGTGTCCTTCACATCCCTGGTCATGGGATGGGTCCCATATTATCCATATCTTAAAATATGGTATTAGAACTGCACACAGTATACCAGTTGTGGTCTAAAAAGCACAAAGCAGAGTGGTTCCTCCATATTCATTTTTTTTAGATTTTTCAAGGCAATGGGGTTAAGGGGCTTGCCCAAGGCCACACGGCTAGGTAATTATTAACTGTCTGAGGTCAGATTTGAACTCAGGTACTCCTGACTCCAAGGCCAGTACTCTATCCACTGTGCCACCTAGCTGCCTCCATTTTTTCTCTGGACCACTTTTAGTGATGTATATTAAAGAACAAATTTCATACTTTACTGAAGGCAAAACTGATTGTACAATGGCAGTCTGTGTAAAAGATTTGAATGTGGCTGTCTTTTAAAAAGTTTGGCCTTTTTCCTATTCCTATGATGTGTAAGTATATGGTATAGATTGAAGTGGGAAGGAAGTTGAAGGAGGGAACTCAACTAGAAGATATGGGAATAAATCCTGCAAGAGGAGTTAGGAACTCACATCTAAGCAATAACTATGTAAGTGGAGAGAAGGGGATGTTGTGGAGGTATCTTGTAAGACATAATCAGTGATAGGACAATGGGGAGTTGAACTGATTTACCAAGGTATCAAGAAAGGGAAAGGAAGGGAAGAGGGTACAATCAATTTGTCTAAGAAATAACTGAAAGATAGACCTATCACACTGAGGCTGCTGAACTGTGTGTTATCACTTGTAATGTATAGAGAAGTTAGAATAATAGAGGTTATAGTCAGATAAAGGAATTTCACATCTCATGAAAACAAAAGTGCAAATCTTGTGGGGACACTATGACTATCTGAGTATTGTTGAAGTGGATTGAAGGAATAGATTGTAAAGCTAGGAAGTTAAGGTGGTTTAATAAAAATAAGTGACGATCAGGGAGTCGGGGAGTGGAGAAGGATTGTGAGGCAGGCATTGAACTCACTGAAGAAAGAAGTTCCTCCAGTGTTGATTGATAATGGCCACTCATCTCCAGGATTAGGATTTGATGATAAATTTGAACATTGAATGTAGATCAGTTGCTGAGTAATGGTGGTAGAAGGACTGCATGAAAGTTGCAATGAGAAATAAGGAGAATTCTATCTTATGCATCATGACTGGACCTTGAGTTAATGTGTAACCAGTATTGTAAAGGGAAGCCAGTAATGTAGTGTTATCTGGAGTGAGTCATGTCTCAGTGACAGAAAATAGAAGTGTGAGAGGTAAAGATTTAGGGAAAAAAGCAGATTTGTTAATTATGGTGCAGACCTTCCAGAATCTCTGGGTCTTCCTAACCAAGTGAGTCTTCCTGACCCCAGATGTGGCACTCTTTCCACTCCACCTCCTACCTGCTGTTTTTGCTCTAATTCAAATCTTGAGGAATGAATCTGGATAAATCCATCAAACTTTGTAATCTGGATTCATTATGGAACAGGCATACCAGAAAGCACAGTGCAAGGACAAGGTAGATCTGGAGTAAGACACTTAGGGTAGAGGTTTGAGGGAAGCAGGCATTTGGGGGTGGGAAATGGCATATTTCAGCAATGAGGATTCAGAATCACTGAGATGAGTAGAGTATGTGCACATGTGAGTATGCTAATCATAAATGAGTCCATGTAGAGTATCACTGACTGGAGAGAAGTCTATAGAGGGAAGCAGCTGATTATACTATGTCAAGGCCCTTCCTTGAAATAGGTTGTGATGCACGGCTGGGTGATTGTTGTGTCTACGGGGCTGGATGTGGGCTCGGGTGCTCATGGCTCCAGGGCTGGTGCTCCATCCATTGCGCCACCTGGCCATACCTACAATTATTACTATTATTTTTTTTAATTTTAATTTTTTTCTCTCTCCTTTACTTTATCGCACAAGCAAGTATATATTCATGGGGAGGAGGGGTGTTTTGTTTACTCTTAAACAAGAATATTTTATTAATGTAAAAAAATTGTATAAAATGAGAATTAAAAAAATAAAATATTTAAAAAAGAAATAAATAAAAAGAAATAGGTTGTGATGGTGTGTCTTGGAAGCTACAATAAATTAGCTGTATAGGTAAGAATGACTGAAGATATAGTCTGGAGAAATTCAATCAGAAGGCAGATGCTGACAAGTTCAAGGTGAACCAGATCTGAGAAAGACCTGAGGAAAAACTGAAGAAGTCTCTGATGGAAGAGATCAGAGTTAGGTGCTCCAGAATGAAGTTTAATATGGAAGACTACTAGCCTGGCTTCTGGGTTGTCTGCAACCTTATGTGAAATCTCTATAGTAGATTGTGATGAAATTTGAATGCCTGGCTGAAGAGACTGTATTTTGTTCTAAAGATAAGGAAGATTTCTTGAGCAAAGAAATGGCACTCAAATTCAGAAGCATATCAACCCAAGACCAATGTTCTTTCCACTATGCTGTTTTATCTATTAGACAGATATTCTAGTTAATAGAAGATTTGAGAATATATAAGTGTGTGTGTGCAAATATCAGAGACAATTACTTAGGATATAGTATGGCATAATAGATAGGGTCTTAGAGTCAGCAAGACCTGGGTTCAAGTCCTTTCTCTGACATATGCTAGCTACATTATTTTGGGTAAATTGTTTAACCTATTAATGCCTTAGGTAACTCTGAGTTTCTTCACTAAGAGTCTACTATGCTAATGAAATCATAGATTTTTTTTCTTTCCATCCCCTTCTGATTTTGGCAAAGCCTGGATAGACATACTCACACACATATATTTTTATATGGATACATATTTAAGATGTATATATTTGCATGCATGTATGTATGCATAAATATTTCTATCTAATCTTGAATTAATTTAGGTGATCAGGATTTCAAACTTTCCCTATGTGTCAAATTGATTCTGAATAGTCTGAATTTTCTTATTTGACCAAAATATTATTATTTTTTTCTATAACTATAAGGGAAGAGTCAAACTATAGACATATTACTGAGTATCAGGTCCTTCACTCAACAACAGAAAATTTGAAACAGTGCAGAGGTGGAGCATGAAAAAGAATACAAGTTTGAGTGTGATGCAATTGTAACATTCTAGGAACAAGTAATAGATTAATAAGATATGGTTATAGTAATTTGAACAAGAACAAAGGTTCCCAAGGAAAATTGGCAGTAACATTTCAGATTCCATGACTCTGTGATCAGGTTCTATAGAAGTTTCTAGGATGTGTATTTGAAAATATTACTATTAAGTCAATTTTCAATCATATCTGACTCTTCATGACTCTATTTTAGATTTTCTTGACAGAGATACTAGAGTGGTTGCCATTTCCTTCCCCAATTCATTTTATAGATGAGGAACAGAGGCTAGCAGGGTTAATATAGTTAGTAAGTGTCTGAAGCTAGATTTGAATTCATGAAGTTGAGTCTCCTTGACTTCATACTTAGCATTCTATCCACTGTGCCATCTGCCTATCCCATGCATGTACATGTGAACATAACATGTCTATATGGAATCAAAATTTTAGGTCTTCTTAGTTAAGAGTCACAGAATCTGAATTTGAAGGCACCCCTTCTATGGGTCTATTTGAGTAACTGGTCATCTATCTAGTCCAACCCATATTACAAAAGAATTTATACTATTAATACATTCTATTATATAATAGAATCTTTAGTAAAGGGAAACTATCACTACTCAAACTCATTTCCTTTAAGATAACTCTAACTGTTAAATTTAATTGTTATATGACTTCTGGGATGGAGTCAACATGGCAGCATAAAGCTAGTATACTCCCAGAGCTTTTCCCTCTACAATATTAAAAGAAGCCTTGACATAGGCATAAAAACTACAGATCTCATTAAAAAAAGAGTTAAACAAGTTTTCAACTGTAAACATCATGGTGAAGGAAGGTCTGTCTCTTCAGAGGGAAAAAGGAAAGCAAATCTTTTCCAATTGGTCAATTTAAGTTTTAGATGAATTGCATTCCTTTTCCAGTTGGTCAGTTTTATTTTTTTGAAGAGTTACATTCTTTTTCCAGTTGGTTATTTTTACTTTTAAGGGAACTGATTTCTTTGGTCAATTTTCATAATTTTTCTACATGGTTCTCATTTCTTTTTTTTTCCATTTTTCTTCCTTTTCTTTGGTTTTTAAAATCTTTGAATCACTTCTATGAAGTTTTGGATTTGAGTCCAATTCATAAACTCCATTGAGACTTCTACGTAGATAATTTGTCACTGCTTTCTTCTTCTTCTTCTGAGTAGGCATTTTTATCACCTCTATCTGAATAGTAGCTTTCTGTGGTTAGCCCCCAAAACTACTAAGGTGGCAGGGAAAACCAAGCCTTAAACTTAGAAGACAGTAATGTAAAATCAAAAAAATATCTCAAAGAAAAATATTAACTGGAACTAAACCCAACAAAAATTTCTGGGAGAGTTAAAGGAGAAAATAAGAGTGGTAGAGGAAAAATTGGGAAAAAATAATAGTGATGCAAAAATTTCATAAAATGAGAATTAACATATTGGTAAAAGAGGCAAAAATAATACTAAAGAAAATAACATAAAGCAGAATTGTATAAAAGAAGTATAAAACCTCACTGAAGAAAAGACTTCCTTAAAAATTAGAATGGAGCAAGTGGAAACCAATAATTCCATGAAGCATCAGGTAACAAACAAAACCCCCCAAATTGAAAGAATGAAAAAAAATAGAAGAAAATGAGAAATGTTTCATTGGAGAAACAATTGATATGGAAAATAGATTGAAGAGAAATAATTTAAAATTTATTGGCCTACCTGAAAGCCATGATCAAACAAAGAGTATCTTTCAAGAAGTTAATGAAGAAAACTGCCCCAATATCTTAGATCTATAGGGTAAAGAAAAAAATTAAAAGAATCCACACAAATCAACTACTGGAAAAAAAGATACCCAAAAGAAAACTTCCAGAAATGTTGTAGCCAAATTCTAGAGCATTTTCTCATAAGAAAGAAGCATTCAAGCAAGTGTTTTTACAAAGCAAGGGAAAATAGGATATTGGTGGCAGGTAATACTTGAACCCTCACTCTGATTAGAATTGATGTTCAAAGAGGGAAGAATATATAGACACACACTATGTAGGTCAAGTAAAAAATATTGTAAGCCACCAGAAAGAAATAATTTAAATATTATTGAGCCACAGTAAATATCACATAAAATTTAATGACTTTGATATTAAGAGAGCAGAAAGCTGAAAATATGATGTTCTGGAAGACAAAGGAGCATGGATAAAACCAAGGCTTACCTGTCCAGCAAAACTGAATGTAATCCTTCAAGGGAAAAAAGGAGTTTTAAGAAACAGAGAACTGTCAAGCACTCTTGATAAAGACCAGAGCTGAATAGAAAATTTGACATTCAAACAGAAGACTCAAGGTAAACATAAGAAAATAATCAAAGGAACGCCACAAAATTAATCTATTTACATTCATATATGGAAAGATAATAGATGTAACTAACTCTCAAGAACTTTATCATTATTAGGGTAGTTAAAAGGATCTTAGCTGAACATAGGGCATGGATGTGAGCTGATTATATTGAAATTATCTTGAGAAAAAAAATGAAGAGGTGAGAAAGAGGGATGCACTGAAACAATGGGGAAGGAAGAGATAGAATGGAGAAAATGTTCTCATATGAAAATAGTATTCAAGGAAGAGTTTTTACAGTGTGGGGAAAATGGAATATTGATATCATGCAATACTTGACCTTTATACTCTTACTAGAATTGATACTCAGAGGAAAAGAATTTCTAGACACACATTATGTAGAAATATAACATAGTAAGGGAAATAGATGAGGAAGGGGATAAGATAAAAGAGAGGATGATAAAAGGAAGGATATATTAAAGGAAGTAGTGGTAAGAAGCAAAATAAACTTAAGGAGTGACAGGATACAAAGAGAGAGGAAGAAATAGAAGAAACTGGGATAGAAGGAAATACATAATGTAGCTGTGAATGTGAAAAGATGAGCTTACTCATAAAATAGAAACAGAATGGATTGGAATCTAGAACTCAACAATACATTGTTTTTAAGAGATGCACCTGAAACAGCAAGACACACACACAGAGTTAAAATAAAGACCTGGAGCAGAGTCTAATATGCTTCAGCTGAAGTGAAAAAGGAAAGGGTAGCAATCTTGATTTCAGTCAAAGCAAAAGCAAAAATAGATTCAATTGAAAGAGATAATCTGAGAAAGAACAGTTTGGTAAAAGATACCTTTGACAATGAAATAAGTTTCTTTCAATAAATATTTCTGATAAAGACCTCAAATATATACTATTTTTCAAATAAATACTTAGGTTAGAATGAATTCAAATTTATAAAAGGACCACTCACCAATTAAAAAATAGTCAAAAGACATAAACAGACAGTTTTCAGAAAAAATCAAAGCTTCCTATAGTCATATGAAAAAATGTTCTAAAGTACAATTGATTTAATGCATTTTAATGCAAATTAAAACAACTCTGGTTCCATCTCACATCTATTAGCAATGGCAAAATGCTGGAGAGAATAAGGGGAAAACAGGTACTCTAAGGGATTGTTGGTGGAGTTATAAACTGATCTAATAATTCTGGAGATATTTATAGTCCAAAGAACTATAAATCTACATACCCTTTGACCCAGCAATCCCACTACCAGGTCTGTATCCTAAATAGATGAAGTTCTTCTCTTCTCTGACAGAAGGTAGGTGGAGTATTTCTTCTTTAGTCCTCTGGACTCATGATTTATCATTGCTTTGATCGGCATTCTGAAGTCTTTCAAAATTGTTTTTTTATCTTTCTATTAATCAGTATCAGTTATGGAGATCTTTCCAGATTCCCAGAAACTTTTCATTTCATAATTTCTTTTGGGACAATAGTATTCTACTGCCTTCATAAATCATAATTTATTTAAAATTAAATTTTATTTTAAAGACCCACCTTCTCTTATATACACCTTCCTCCTTATTTTCACTGAGAAAGCATCCTTCCCCTGTTAGAAATACATAGTCAAGTAAAATAAGTTAAGGTATGAGTCATGCCTAAAAAATTTTGTTTCAATCTTTGAATTTGTTACCTCTCTATTAGGAGGAGGGAAGCATATTCTTCTGGAATTGTGGCAATGGTTAATAGAAGTTCTTATGTTTTCCAAAATGTTTATATTTATATTATTGCTGTTATTGTATAAACTGCTTTTCTGATTCTGCTTACTTCTCTCTGCATAACTTCGTAAAATTTTCTGAACTTTAAAAAAGTTTTTTTCTCAAACTATCCCCTTCATGATTTCTTATAGCATAGTAGCATTCTATCACATTCATGTGATTTCCCCAACTGATGAGCAACCATTATTTTCAATTCTTTTCTATCAAAAAAACAGTTGCTCTAATTTTTTTAACATATGATTCCATTCTTTCTTTGATCTCTTTGATGGGGTATAGATCTAGTATAGTAATATTATGTTACCAGTCACTGAATATGCAGACTTTAATAGTTTTTGAGGCATAGTTATAATTTGATTTCTAGAAAGAATAGACCAGTTCAATTCCATCAACAGAACATTAGTGTGCCTCTTTACACACATTCCTTCAAGCATTTGACATTTTCCTTTTTTGTCAACTTTGCCAGACTTTTGCATGTGATGTAGAACCACAGAATTATTTTAATTTTCATTTATCTTATTATTAGTAAATAAGAGAAATTTTTGTGAAAGCTATCAAAAGCATTTATATTTCTTTCTTGGAAAAGCATCTATTCCTAAGTTGAGGAAAAATTCTTATTACATTCTTATTATATTTTAGAAATGAGATCTTTAGCAGAGAAACTTGTTGCAAACAGTTTTGCTACTTATCTGCATGATTTAACTGAAATGACTTTGCTCATGTAATTATTTTTAAAATAGTTTATATAATCAGAATTATCCATTTTACCATTTGTGATCTAACTTTTGTTAGACCATAATTTGACAGATAACTTCTTTCTTGCCCTTTCAATTTGTTTATAACATTACCCTTCATATCGAAGTCAATGCGCCTATTTGGAACTCATCTTGTTATATAGTATGAGATGTTTATATGGACATAGTTTCTACCGGACTACTTTTCAGTTTTCCCAAATGTTTTTATTCAATAGTGAATTTCCCCCCCAATAGATCTATATGTAACTAATCTTGTCCAATGATTGACCTCCCTGCTTTAGGCTTCCTGATAATATTTTATTTAAATTTTTATATCAATAACCATTAATTCATTACTTGAATGTATATGGATTTTTCCTTAAATTGATAAAAAGTATTTATCAAAAATGATCAGCAAGCATTATTTGTAATAAGGATAAACTAGAAGAGTTCCCTATAAGATCAGGTGTGAAACAAGGATGCCTGTTGTCACTAATATTATTTTATATTGTGGAAATCCTAGCAATAGCAATAAAAGGAATCAGAATAGGAATGAAGTAATAAAACCTCAGATGCTATGATGATATACTTGGAAAATCCCGAACACTCAACTAAGAAGGTAGTTGAAACAATAATTCTAACAAAGTAGTAAATAAATCCACATAAAGAATCAGAATTCCTTTATGTCACAAACAAAACTCTACAAGAAGAAATAGTAAAACATATCCATTTAAAATATAGTATAATATACATTATACCTATGTGTATTATATATAAATTATAAAGACTATAAAATACCTTGGGGTACACCTCTAAAACAAATTCAGTTACTATATAAACAAAGTTATAATAAAATTTTTCATACAGTAAAGTCAGATCTAAATAATTGTTTATTCAACACCATCCCTATTAAATAAACCATTTTTTATTGATTTAGAAAAAAATAATATCAAAATTCATTCATAGAAATAAAAAATCAAGAAAATTATAGGAAATGATGGGAAAAAACCTGTAAAAGGAAGAAGGCTTAACAGTTCTGGATCTTAAACTATATTATAAGGCAGGAATTATCAAAACTGTATGTCACTCACTAAGAAATAGAAAGGTAGATCAATGGAATATAGTATACATACAACAAACTTTGTTAAGTTTATTTTTGTTTTACAAGTTTAAAACTTAGTATTTTAGGATAAGAATTCAATATTTGGTAAAAATTTTTTGGGAAAACTAAAAAGTAGTATGGCAGAAACTGGACAAAGTTCAATATCTTAACTTTATTTATGAAGTTAAGGTCGGAATGGATTTATGACCTAAATATAAAAAGAGGTATTACAAGAAAATTAGAGGAACATTGAAAATATTACTTATCAGACTTATGAATAGGTGAACCTTTTATGAGTAAACAAAAGACTGAGAACAAAGTTGGGTGTAAAATGGATAGTTTTGATTACATTAAATTAAAAGGGTTTTGAATAAATAAAATAAATGTAGCCAAGATCAAAAGAAAAGCATAAAATTGAGGAAAAATTTGTAAAATATATTTGTAAAATAAAGAACTTTGACAAATCTATAAGAATTTGAGTTATTCCCCAATTTATAAATGATTAAAGGATATGAATAGATAGTTTTCCAATGAAGAAACAGAACAATTTATAATCAGATGAAAAAATGTTTTAAATCATTATTGATTGGAGAAATGCAAGTTAAAAAACAACTTTCATTTTGTACCCAACTGATTAACTAAAATGACAGAAGGTGAAAATGACAAATGTTGGAGGGCCACTATTATAAATAAATGGAGAGTTTAGAACATGAAATTTCAGAGGGTAAAGTATCTAGCAAAACTTGATATAATCCTACAAGGGTCCACCTTTTATGAAATAGAAAATTTCCAGGCCTTCTTCTTGAAAAGATGAGACCTGAGAAGAAAATTTTTCACAGAGGTCAAGTAAAGTATAGAAAGGCACAAAGTGCAAAGTTAAAAGGAAATAATATTAAAATATCTGCATTCTTATAAATGGAGATGATACATGTAATCCCTCAAAACTTTATCATCACCAAATGTCTTAAAGGCAATCTAATTAGATAGAGGATCTGCTATGATTCAATTGTGTTTAGTTAATCTCTTAAAAAAAGAATAGAAGATTAAGGAAGAAAAATTAATGGGGGGAAAAGAGTGGGGAAATTATCTTACGTAAATAGGGTTTTCAGGGAGTTTATAAACTCACTGGAAGGGGCATTGGGAGTGTAGAGTTGGTGGCGTGTGAGTCTTGCTCTTATCTGGCCTGGGAAGGGATGAATACACTTACAGAGAGTTGAGTACAGAAATTCATTTACCCAAAAGTGAAGTAGGAAGGAAAAATTTAAGGGGATAGGAAATGAATAAGAGGGCGGGTAGATTAAAGAAGGCGGTATCAGAAGTAAAGCAAACTTTTCAAAAGGGGACACATAAAAAGATATGGAAAAATTATATGTGAATAGTATGGAGGAAAATAAACACCCATCATAATTGATAATATAAATAGGATGAATTTGACCATAAAATAAGAGAATAAAAGAATGTATTAGAAACTAGACTCTAATATTATTTTGCATGCAAGAATCACACTTGAAACAGAAAGATACACAAAACTGAAATAAGGAGTTGGAGAAAACTCATTGGCCTTCAGCTGATATACAAAACCAAGGTTAGCCATCATAATCTCAGACAAAGCAAAGGCAAAATTAAACCTAATTAAAGAAAATAATATTTATTTTACTAAAAAGATGTCATAGACATTGAATTAAAATCAATATTAGGGTGGCTAGGTGGCACAGTGGATAAAGCACCAGCCCTGGAGTCAGGAGTACCTGGGTTCAAATCCAGTCACAGACACTTAATAATTACCTAGCTGTGTGGCCTTGGGCAAGCGACTTAACCCCATTTGCCTTGCAAAAACCTAAAAAACAAAAACAAAATAAAATAAGTATTAAAATTACAGGAGAAAACAAACTTAAAACTAGTGATCTCAGTTTACTCTTCTTGGATCTAAATAGATTTAAAAGAATTGTAGAGAAATTAAATATAATAAACCACTTGAGAATATTGAATGGTAATAGAAAGACATATATTCATTTCTCAGCTATTCATGTCACATTCACAAAAATCAACCAAGTACTGAAGCATAAAAACCTGATAAACAAATGCAAAAAAGCAGAATTATTAAATGAATACTTTCCTGTCCACCAGGCAATAAAGTTTCAATAAAGGACTGTTGAAACAAAAGACTAACAATGAATTGGAAACTAAGTAACTTGATATTTAAAAGATGTCTAGGTCAAATAGGAAATCATAGAAATAATGATCTCATGAAAGATAATGATAACCATAAGATGAAAACCAAAACTTTTAGGATGCAGCCAAAGTTTTCCTTAGGAGAAATGCTTACATCAATAAAAGAGAAAGAGTAGATCAATAAATTGAGCTTACAACTAAAAATCTAGGAAACTAACAAATTAATATCCCTAAAACTATCATTTTTTCCCAAATAATATGATAGTTTACCTAAACAATCCTAGAATGACAAGTAAAAAAAAAGTTAAACAACTAACAACTTTAGCAAAATTGTAGATTATAAAATAATCCTATTTTCTAAATATTGCCAGCAAAATTCAGGAGGAAAAGAAAAAGAAGAGAAAAAAGATTTCATTTAAAATGATTATAGACAGCTTAAAATCTTGGTAGAGAAAAAAGATTTCATTTAAAATGATTATAGACAGCTTAAAATCTTGGTAATCTACCTGACAGTATACTGCCATAACTTAATAAACAGAATTACAAAAAAAGTCTTTAAATGAAATATTCTCTAAATGGAAAATTCTCCAAATAACTGGAGAAATAGTAATTGCTCACAAGTATGCCCAGCTAATATCAAAAATTATAAAGGTACTTTAAAATTTTCTTATTCAGTGCCATAACAGATAAACTACCCAAGAACTATAGATATAGAAAAAATAATAATAAAATCCATCCAGAAGAACAAAAAATAAAAAATGTCAAGGGAATAATAAATATTAAAAGAAAGGGGGATCAATTGTACCTGATCTTAAAGTATATTTAAAAATTATAATTGTCAAAATAATTTGCTACTGGTCAAGAAATAGATTATTTAGTGGAATAGTATCCCATATATATGCATATATATATATATATATATATATTAGTAAATTAGTAAATTAGCATTTGATAAACCAGAAGATCTTACTCACTGGGACATGAACTTACTATTTGATAAAAAAAAAAAAGCCATTGGGAAAATTGGAAAACAGTATGATAGAAAACTTGAGTAAAAAAAGAAAAAAAAAGAAATAGAAAATGAAAAACAGAATGCTTTAGTCTGTATTTAGATATCATTTCAGATAGTATTTAGTTAGTATTTCTTTGGAGGCAATTGTGTCATCTTAGTCCTTTGGGATTATGTTGGATCATTGTATTGCTGAGAATAGCTGTCATCACAATTCTTCCTCACACAATATTTCTGTTACTGTGTACAATGTTCTTCTGGTTCTGCTCACTTCACTTTGCATCAGTTTATGTAAGTCTTTTGAGGTTGAGAAATTAAAATTAAAACAACTCTGAGGTACCACCTCATACTATCAGAAAATTTGGACTGAAAATAAAAATTAAAAAAAATCCTCACTTTAACTTCCTTGAAGAAGAAAAAAGCATTTCTCTAAGTATAGAAATTTTATTCTCCTTTTATCTCAATGAAGTTTGAAACTTTCTTTAAAATTCAGTTTTTTTCCCCACAAGTCCTAGACTGATTTTTCAATCCATGCTGGATATTTTTTTTGAGTCAGACAATATTATTATTTTTATTTCACAGGTGAGTAAATTGAGGTTAACAATGATTAAGTAACTTACCCAAAATCATAAATTTCCTGAGTGTCTGAGATTTTCTAGGTTCCAGGTCTAGGATTCTATCCACTGAATCATCAGTTTCCTCTAATAATAGTCTTCCCCCACTAAAAAGAAAGCAAATAAGAGAGGCCTAGAAGACCTTTTTAAAATGCCCAGAAGGGAACTGAGGGAGTTTGTGAAAAAATTGTTTTGAAATGATCATACATTTTTTGTGCCTTTTTTTAAAGAAAGATTTTATTTATTTTAAGTTTTACAATTTTACAATTTTCCCATTCTTGCTTCCCTCCCCCACCCCCCACAGAAGGTAGTCTTAGTTTTTTACATTGTTTCCATGTTCAAACTTCACATTTCTTTCTCTGGACACAGATGGTATTCTCCATCACAGATAGCCCCAAATTGTCCCTGATTTTTGCACTGATGGAATGAGCAAGTCCATCAAAGTTGATCATCACCTCTATATTGCTGTTAAGGTGTACAGTGTTTTTCTGGTTCTGCTCATCTCTCTCACATGCTGGATATTTTGATAATTGCAAAGTTGAGGATTTTGATGTACCCCAAGTTGAATAAAAATATGTAATTTATGTTCTTATTTTTGGAAAATCAAATTAGTTTTCATTTTTAAAAACTTCTGCATCTAAAGAACACTTTCTATATTGAGTTTCATATTCACAGTGTTTTTCACAAGGTTTTCACAGTTTCATATTCACAATTACTTCTTCCATTCTCCTCCTATTTCACGTTTTCCCTAAGATCTCTGATCAAAGCCCTTTAAATCACAAAATTGCACCTCTATGTTTTCCACATCATATCTCAAGCCATCTTAATAAATAGCTTCCTTAAAATCCACTGGAACTGTCCTTTGAAAATTTATCACAATTTTCTTAAATTCATCTTTCTCATTCCCTTAATTAGAATGGAAACTTCAAGATTTACAGGCATTTTCTCTTTGGTTTTATGGAATCAAATTCTATGTCAGTCATAGTGGTAAAGTAAAACCAATCTTCTAAAATGAAAGCTCAATTATTCCCATATCATTTACTTTCTGATTTTAATAAATCTCTTTCTTTCCAAATTGGATGGAAAACTTCAAACTTCAAAAACCACTTCTTTTCCCCCCTCTGCTTTTAGAATCACTGGAAATCATTAAAGGAACCCCAGTTCTGTTTAAGAACTGAGAATTTTACAGTTGTTGAAATCACTGTTACCTACACTAAAACAATAAACCTTAATAATTCTAGGGTGCTTTACCTCTCTGAAAATTTAGCATGTATAAAAAATTCAAACTACATTCTCATCATTGTTTGGAAATACATGTTAAACAAATTATACTTCATTATAAACGTGATCTCTAATTTTTAGTTTTAGTGCCATAAATTTCTGTAAATGTGGACAGAATTTCCTTTCCTATTATCTGTCTTTCTCTTTTCATTTCTACCTTGTTCAGAATTAAGGAATGAAGAAAATGAGATCATAGCTTTTTTAAAGTTGAAATTTTCATCCGAAAAGTTGCTCTTTTCACCCCTTTTCCTTTAATTTATTAGACTACAAGGCAAAAAAAAAAAAAAAAGGCCAGCTGGATTTACCAGTATACAGGCTTCAAATTATATGACAGTATATACTCTACATGACATAAAACAAACACAAAGAAACATTACATATACACAAGGCACAATAATTCCTCAAGGCACAAGATCGTGTACCATGAATTTAAACTCTCTTTTCAGAGGCCATCATAGGCATTTAGAAAGGTAAAAACTTCTAGGCAAGAGATAATCCCAGCCTACAGTGATTTTATTGATTTCTTATTTTATCTAGTATATTTTCAGTCTGGGTCCAAAAATTCTAAAAGATCTAAGATGAACTAATTTCACATTTTTCATAAATACATCCTTAAAAAAACCCAATTTATCCAATTATCTCCAGAAATCTCCACCCCAAACCTTTATTTTTCCAGATTTTCTTGAAATACCCTGATATTTAACCTTTCCTCAGAGCAGTTTCTACTTTCTCTACATGTTTTCCAAGTCAAAAATAATTTTTCTGAATTTAGAAAAAATGCAAATCTGGTATCCATTTTTAAAGCATTTATCAAAAATGCATCAGACATTAATGAAACACTTAAAAATATATTGATGAGCAAAAAGTTCACAGATACAAGTAAAGCAGTATTGATATTTGTTAAATTCATCAGATATTAAAAAAACAAATTATGTTTAATTGAAATTCACTGTTTCACATGTGACCTTCTTTTTCTGTCCTTTAAAAACAGAAATGTTTGTCAAATTCATTTTTAATAAAAGAAAAAATTAAGTAACAGATATATTAGGGTCTCTTAGGTTTTTTTTTTTAGTTTTTTTTTTGCAAGGCAAAGGGGTTAAGTGGCTTGCCCAAGGCCACACAGCTAGGTAATTATTAAGTATCTGAGGTTGGATTTGAACTCAGGTACTCCTGACTCCAGGGCCAGTGCTCTATCCACTGCCCTACCTAGCCACCCCCAAGGTGTCTTTTTGATCCCTAATTTAAGGTAGCTATTAATTTAGAACTTTTGATTCATGTCATTTGCCTAGATTAATGAATAATAATAACATAGCAATAGACTTAGATATGCACTTTGTTTTAAATCTTACCTTCACAACAATTCTATTAGACATACAGTTGGAAGTATTATCATTCCATTCAAATTTGACTCCAAATCTAATGCTTTTTCCATTATGAGTCAGTATTTTAGCCAAGTCTTCTGAACTCATTCCTAAAGAACAATGTACTTCCCTTCAGTAAATCTGAAAGTGTCTCAAAAATAATTTTCAAATCTGGCACAAAAATAGTATTTAATATGGAAATGGAAATTTGGAATAAATAGATGTATTTTCTGCTGCTTAATAGATTTTTATATGCTGCTTAATATACTACTTTATTTTATATGCTATTTCTTTAGACTGAAAGGACTGACATGTAGGAATGAAAGGACTTAGCAAATATAAGGATGTCTACTCTAATATCCTGAATTTTTCTAAAGGAACTCAAAAGTTGTACAAAAGAACAGTAGGGAATGTTTCCAGGCAAATGTCACATTAGCACTTATGCCACATCCCCCAACCCATCTTTTCATGGAATGTTTTACCAAGATGGAAAGACTGTTGGGGTATATTTTAGTATTCCTGCCTTGTTACTTAATAGTTTTGTCTTTTGTCTTTTAGAAAAATTGAATAACTCAAAATTTTCTTTAATGAAAATAGTATTCTTAGAAATGAGTCAAGGAAAACTTTTTTAATCTGCAAAATAAACTAAATGCAGATAGATCAGTCTTTTAATAAATTATCATTTAAAAATTCTGAAAGAACATGTTGCTCTATTTTTAGGTCGTGCTAATGTCCCCTTAACCACTTTACCCTTCATTGTAGAAATGAAAAACATTTAAACCAAGTTAACCATCACTAACATCTAACACTTTTTGCCACACTTCATATTCATACTCTCCACCTCTACTGAGGAATGGAAGTTGTGTTTCCATATTAGTTATCTAGGAAAAATACTTTATTTCAATTCATCAGTTTAAATTGCTTACGGTGGTCATTGCTGAAATTATTCTCTTGGTTGTATATACTCTGCATCATTCCATAAAAGCCTTCCCATATTTCTATGGGATAAATTAGATACAGGATTTTATGTGTGTATGTATGTGTGTGTATGTGTGTATGCAATATATATGTATATGCCTGTGTATAACTTTACATTCATACTGTATGCAGGATTAGCTGTTTGATTTATTATTATTATTATTATTATTATTATTATTTTTTTTTTTTTTTTAGTTTTTGTAAGGCAATGGGGTTAAGTGGCTTGTCCAAGGCCACATGGCTAGGTAATTATTAAGTGTCTGAGGCTGGATTTGAACTCAGGTACTCCTGACTCCAAGGCCAGTGCTCTATCCACTGTGCCACCTAGCCGCCCCAAGCTGTTTGATTTATAAAAAAAGTGATAAAATATGTTTGTTATAAAAATAGCAAAGATAAAAGTTATGTTGATTATACATACATACATACACATATTTGTGTGTGTACAATTTTCTAACAGTATCTTTAAATCTCACCTTTGACAAGTTAAATTCAGATGGGACTCTAATCTCTTTCCTGTCCAATTCAGAACCGCTGAATATACCATTCTAATTATAAAAAAGCTCTAACAGACTATTGAATAACATGTACATTTGTGAATCTGAAGACATTCAAAGTCCTCTTAAGCTTAGCAGCCTAGTAGATTGCAAAAAAACCCAATAGATTTGAAATCAGACATCCTGGGTTCAAATCTTCAACCTGCCTTTACTCTCTGTGTGATATTGGACAATTCTTGGAACCTCTATTTCCTTATCTTTAAAATGAAGGAGGTTGAATTAGACGACTTTTGACTTTTACAGCCTTCTCCAACTCCAAAAGAAGGATTCTTCTTTGATATGACTCGGATCTACCCTTACAACCTTAATTTCATCTCATTCTTCTTCATCTACTACTATATGTTCTAATCAAATTTAAGTACTCTACCCTTTTCCTTTTCTGTACCCTTGGTCATATATTTACTTATTCATTCAATAAGCAATCAACAAGGATTTACCAAAGGGATGCCTTTTTGATCAAAAACAAAAAGGGAAGTAGTACCTTCCTTCAAAGAGTTTATATTCTATGAGATTTGACAACATGAATACTGTACTTGTTTTTTTAGAGATTACATGAATGCTATGTGTAATCTTGGTGAAGTAATATTTGAGTTCTATTAGTGTCTTTTCTTATTAATTCTCTACCTGTGTTTTGAGACAAGCAAAATATATGCTTTGCTATTTTTTTAAGTTGTAATTCAAGTTGCTTTGTTTTATTTATTTAATTTTTATGTTTATCTAAAAATTATTTTGAATTCCAGATTATCTCCCTCCCTCCTTTCTTCCCATTCACATCCTCCCTTACCCTCTGAGAAGGCAAGTGATATGAAATTATACATATGAAATCATGTAAACTGTATTTCTATATTAGCTATGTTGCCAAAAAATAAAATGAAAAATAAAAATTTTCAATCTGCATCCAGAGCTTATCAATTTTCACAGTAGAGGGAGGTAGTATTTTTTATTATGAGTCCTTTGAAACTATCTTGGATCATTGTAATGATGAAAGTAGCTGTTTTCCACGATTGATCATTTTTACAATGTGGTTGTTAATGTGTATAATGTTTAACTGGTTTTGTTTATTTCACTTTGGATCACTTCACAGACCTCTTCCCAGGTTTTTCTGAAACTATCTTGTCATTTTTTTTAATCTCACAATGGTATCCTAACACAATCATATACCTCGATTTGTTCAGCCATTCCCCAATAGATGGACATTCCGTCAATTTCCAATTCTTTGCCACCACAGAAAGAGTTGGTAGATATAGATATTTTTGTATAAATAGGTCCTTTTTCCTTTTCCTTTCATCTGTTACAGACCTAGTAGTACCTTTGGTGAGTCAAGGGTTTTATCTCCCTTCAGACACAGTTCCACATTATTCTTCAGAATGGTTGGAAAAATTCACAACTCTAACAACAGTACTTTATTAGCATACTTATTTTCCCACATGAAGTGTACTACCTCAGAGTTGTTTTAATTTGTATTTTCCCAATTATTAAGTGATTTAGGATATTTTCATATGACTAGATAGCTTTGATTTCTTCTTTGGAAAACTGCCTATATCTGTTGATCTTTTATTAATTGGGGAAATGACTCATATACTTGTGTTACACATGACATATATCATATATAATATACTTTTATATGGGCTTCTATATATTCATGAGGATATATATATAAATTAATATATTTGAGATATGAGGCCTTTCTCAGAGAAACTTGCAGTAAAATTTTTTCCCAGGTTCCTGTTTTTTTTCTATTTTGACTGCATTGGTTTTATTTTTGTAAAATTTTTTTAATGTCATCTAATCCTAATAATCCAATTTATCTCCTGTGATCACCTTTATTTTGTTTTTGATCATAATTCTTCCCTTATTGATATATATGACAGGTAAATTTTTCTATGCTTCCCTAATTTGTTTACCAGATCATTCTTGTATCTAAATCAAGTATTCATTTTGATCTTGGTATACAGAATGGGAAGTTGTTCTATGCCTAGTTTCTGCCAAACTAATTTCCAGGCTTCCCAGCAGTTTTTGTCAAATTATGAGTTCTTATTAAAAAAATCTTTGATCCTTGAGTTTATTTAGCATTACTTTACTATAATAATTTAGTGGTATATGTTTTGTATTTAATTTATTCCATTGACCCACCACTCTATTTTTTTAGAAAGATTCTTTTGATGATTACAGCTTTGTAATACAGTTTATTGCTAATCCACTTTCCTTCATTTATTTAATAGATTCTTTTGATATTCTTGACCTTTTTATTCTTCCAGGTGAATTTTTGTTATTTTTTTCTAGTTTTATAAAATAATTCTTTGGTAGTTTGATTGATATGGCAATGAATAAATAAATTAATATAAATAGAATTGTCTTATTATATTGGCTTGACCTACCCATGAGTAACTAATGTTTCTTTAGTTGATGAGATGCCTGTATTTGTGTGAAACATAGTTCCTGTGTGTGTCTTGGGATGTAGACTCCCAAGCATTTTATATTGTCTGTGGTTATTTTAAATGAAATTTCTTTATTTGTTCCTTAGGAGTTTTGTTGGAAAGAAATAGAGATATTGATGATTTATGTGAGTTTATTTTATGTCTAGCAACTTTATTAAAGTTGTCTATTGTTTTAATTAGATTTTGAAATGATTTTAGGGGACCTCTCTTGTTGCTATTTAGTGATTTCAATTATGTATGACTCTTCATGACCCATTTGGGGTTTTTTTTGGAAGGATATTGGAGTAGTTTCCTTCTTCAGATCATTTTGCAGGTGAGGAAACTGAGGCAAATAGGATTAAATGATTTGCCTAGAATCACACAATTAGTGTTTGAGGTTGTATTTAAACTCAGACCTTCTTGATTCCAGGTCCAGTACACCCTCTTTTAAGCATACCATCACATAATCTGCAGAGTGACAATTGTTTCCTCATTTCCCTTTGTTCCCTCAATTTATGTTTCTTGTCTTATTGTTACTATTAGCATTTCTAGTACAATATTGAATGTTATGTAATAATGCACATCCTTGTTTCACCCTTGATATTATTGGGAAGGCTTGTAGTTTATTGCCATTGCAGATAAAGTTTACTCTTGATTGTACATAGCTATTATTTATCATTTTAAGAAAAAATGCAATTTATTCCTATTCCTTGTTTTTTTTTAAAATAGGAATTGGTATTGACCTTTTGTTAAAAGCTCTTTCTTCATGTATTGATAAAATCATATGATTTCTATTATTTTTGTTTTGAAATGTCAGTTATTTTTATAATTTTCCTAATAGTGAACCAGCTGTGCATTCCTGGTATAAATTCTACCTTGCCATAAAATATGATCTTTGTCATATTATTACAACATCCTTGCTAGTATTGTATTTAAATATTTTTGTATCAATATTAATTAGGATATTCTCTATTCCAAACATCAGATTTTTTGTCATGCTAATTTATGCAGCTAGTTCTGAGATGGTCTATACATTTTTGGTGCTTTCAAGGTGGTTTGAGAGAAGTAAAATTGATGCAAATTGCTCTTTACCCAAGGAGGTCCCTCACTCTCTTGAAACAAGTCCTTTCTCCCCTGGAACTGCAATACAGAACTCAACAATGGCCAATTTAGACTTTTTGGTCTCTTGATGCAAGCACTCTTCACTGCTAGGGAACTGAAACCCTGTAATTGAGTAATGGGCAAAGGACTTGGCCAAAACAGTGTCCACTTCTATGCTCAGGGTTACCACAGTGGTATTTCTATTTTCTATTTTCTATTCTACCACAGACTATTTCTATTTCTTACCATGTTCATGCTGAGAGCACCTGAAATTACTGTTGTTGTCTCTGCCTCTTCCAAGGTCCCTCAACTGATGTTGCTGCCACATGGGCTCCAGGTCATCCCCTATTCTAGTGTCACAGATCATTTCTTCCAATCTTTTAAGTTGTCTTGGGCAGGAAAAGTGTCTCCTTTGTGTTGGCTCTACCTCTCCAGAATTCAATTTCAGGCATTATTTTAAAGATGTGAAGAAAGGAATGTTAGGAGTTTTTGAATGGATTATTCCCTCTTCTCCTCCATCTTGGCTCTCCTCTTATGTTCACATATTAACTTACAAATGAATAAACATGAATATCCCCCCCCCCCAATTCTTTGAGCTTTCTCAACAGACTGAAAATAAAGTGGAGGACCATTTACCCCTGTTTTAACTTTTTTTTTATTCAAAGTCATTTATTTACTTTCCTATACTCCCAGACCAATCTTATAAAGTTTTACTTATCTTTCTGAATATAAATCTTGTACATAGGCCTAGATAAGTCTCAGTATCACTAGTTATAAAATTTATCAGCAGTGAAACATATTTAAATATTTCAACAATGTATTTTAACCTAAATTGCACATAACTATTACCTCAAATGCTGACTCCTTAATCCAACAAAATTTAATTCTCTCAGGAGCCATCCTCATAATTTCTGAAGAATTCTCTTTAGGGTATCTAATAGGATAAGAATTAAACTCACTCAATCTCATGAGAATGATGTTTTCTTCGTCCCCTTTCTCTCAGATGCAATACCTTAGTTTAGGTATTCAGTGCTTTCTAATCAATTAGTCTCTTCATTGAACTCCTTGTCTTAAATTTCTCAACATTTTAGTCCATCTTTAATTCTCTTTAAGATCAGAGATGACTATGTAATTTTCTGACCCATTATTAACTCCACTGACTTTCTTTTGCTTCTAAAATAAAATATAAACTTCTCTGTTTAGCATGTGCTCCTCAATCCTATCAACTTTTTTCCCTCTTTTTTTTTCCAACTTTTTTTTTCCTCTTTCAATTCTCCATCTCCAACCTGTATGCCTTTGCATTGGCTGTTACATTGTACCTATAATGCACTCCCTCCCCAAATCTGTGTGATGGAATTTTTCTCTTCAAGATACAGTTTAAATACCAACTTCTTTATAAAAATCTTTCCTAATTTGCAAAAGCTGCTAGTGCCCTCCCTCATAAATTACTTTATATTTATTCTCTATTTATATATTTATTTTAATGCAAATATATATCCATATATTTATATCTTGTCTCCCCATTTGAATATGTTTCTTGTGAAGATTTTTTCATTTATTATTATTATTTGTTTTCTTTACACCTAGAACAGTCCCTAGCATAGAATTAATACTTTGTTTTTTGATGAAACTCTATTGAGGCATAACTTTCAGAATAAAGGCATAATAGTTCCTTTGTATCCTTATCAAAGCTATCTTGAGTATTATGAATGCCACAGTTTAAGAATGATATTAACAAGATAGAAAATGCCCAAAGGAATTCAAACAGGTTAGTGATGGGCCTTGAGTCTTGGGTTTAAGTGTTAGAAGGACACTTAGAAGTATTACCCTTATGCTGCTTGACCTCACAAAGCACAATTGGAAGCAATAGATGGAATTTGAAGTCAAATTTAGGCTTAAGGTTAGGAAAAACATTCTCACATTCAAAAGTACCTTGGTATGCCTTGAGATCTAGAAGGTTATTCCCACCAAAGAATTCTTCAACAAGAAGCTGAATTAATACTTGTCATGTAGTGGGGATTCCTGACATTGATTGAGGTGGAGGAGTTGCACTATTTCTTTCTCCCCATTGTTATTTCTAGACTTTCATTAAACCATTATCATTTAGTTACCTCTCTTCCTTTGAGTTTCACTCAATTTATATTTATCATCTATCAATATTCTGTTAACTGCACAATTTCAATACATCTTCCTTCCTTCCTTCCTTCCTTGTTTCCTTCCTTCATTCCTTAATTCTTTCATTCCTTCGTTCCTTCTTCCCTTTTTTCCTTCCTATGTCCCTTTTTTCCTTTGTCCCTTCCTTTCTGTTTTCCTTCCTTTCTTCCTACCTTCCTTCCTCACAAAATATAAATTTAGACACTCCCTCACAATTATTATTTCCTCAGCTTGTTCATTTTTTGTGACCTATTTTTTCACTTCATCTCAACTATAAACAGAGAGATCGTCTTATCCTTTACCTTGCTATCATCTACAAATCTTCTATTTCCTTATTTATAAACTTTTATCAGTCTATTTCATTCTCCCTCTCTGTTTTGCAGTACCAAACCCTGTTCTTTTTCTTATTATGACCTCCGATCTAATTTGAGAGATACTCAATTTCTTTCTTAGGCTATCACCCTTGGACATGCTATGCCTTTTCATTCCCTGTAGGTAGTCCTCTTTTGTCTTTATTCTGTTTTGGAATTTATCTTGCCTTGGAACTCTGTCTTGGAATACCCCATTGCTCCTATTTATGGGCCGCTGAATAATGAAAAAAAAAAACATCACAAAATTCTGCTGCAGTGGACTGAGTTCACTACAGATTTTTGTTGTATAATCTCATCTGTGCCTGTGGGTAATCTTTCATACCTTTTAAAGCAATTTATTACTTCACTCACCACAGCAGTTTTTCTAACCCTTTTCTATTCCTCCTTAAACTTTCACATTGTTCCCTCCTCTACCCTCTCAGTTGAGAACTTTGATTCATATTTCCCTGAGGAAAAAAAATCACTGAGAACTTTTTCTTTTTTTCTTTTTTTTTGCAAGGCAATGGGGTTAAGTGACTTGCTCAAAGTCACACAGCTAGGTAATTATTAAGTGTCTGAGGCTGGATTTCAACTCAGGTACTCCTGACTCCAAGGCTAGTGCTCTACCCAGTGTACCACCTAGCTGCCCCAAGAGCTTTTTCTTATTTCCTCCTTATTTCATACATCTTAGCATGTGCTCCTCAATTCGATCATTGCAACTTTCTTTTTTTTTCTCTTGCAGCTCTCCATCTCCCATCTGTATGCCTTTGCATTGATGTTACTTTGTACCTATAATTCACTCCCTCCCCAAATCTGTCTGATGGAATCTTTCTCCTCAAGATACAGTTTAAATACCAACTTTGGGCTGAGAGCTCCTGAAATTACTGAGGCTGTTGTAATCTCTGCCACTTCCAAAGGCCCTCAACTGATATTAGTGCCACGTATACTCCAGGACACCCCCTATCCCAGTATCTCATATCATTCCTTCCAAACTTTTAAGTTGACT
The DNA here is from genome assembly GCF_037893015.1 of Macrotis lagotis. NCBI lineage: Eukaryota > Metazoa > Chordata > Mammalia > Peramelemorphia > Peramelidae > Macrotis > Macrotis lagotis. The sequence goes on along the minus strand of NC_133664.1, from coordinate 218,100,078 downwards.
TGGGCAGGAAAAGTTTCTCCTACTTTGTTGGCTCTACTTCTCTAGAATTCAGTTTCAGACATTATGTCTCCTTTTTTTAACAGCAAATTTTATAGCAAAATTTCCCCCCTCTATCCACTGGGTACTTTCCTATTGCTTACAAACATACTCATGCCTCCCATATCCTCAAAAGTCCTCACTTTATGCATCTATCCTTCTTAGCTATCATCCCATCTCTCTCCTTGGTTCATGGCTAAACTTCTTGAAAAGGCCATCTATAATCAAAGTTTATGCTTCCTTTCCCCCTCATTCTCTATGCAGTAAGACTGCATAACTCTATGCAGTAAGACTTCCAAACTCCAACATTTCACAGAAACTGCTCTCTATAGTTCCAGTGATCTCTTGTTAGATCTAATGGTCTTTTATCAGTCCTTTTCATTCTTAATTCCTCTGTAGGCTTAGATACTGTTAAACACCTTCTTGATTTTCTTTTCTCTCTAGGTTTCTGTGATTTTTCATCTCCTCTTTGCTGAATCTTCTTCAAAATCATAATCACTAACTTTGGTTACATCCGAAGTCCTATTCTGGACCCTCTTCTCTTCTCCCTCTATACTTGATGAGCTCTTGTGGAATCAATGAGCATCTCTATGAGACCCAAGTCTACTTATCCAGACCCTACACTCTCTCCTAGTATTCCTTCTTGAATCTGTTAGTTAAACATCTTGAACTGGATGTCCTTTAGAGATCTTGAATACATGTCTGAAATGGAATTTATTATCCCCCCTCCCAAGCCCTCCCCTCTTCCTTACTTTTTTATTTCTGTCCTAGGTACTATGTTCCTTCTGATCATCAATACTTACAACCTAGACTACTTTATTTCTCTCTTCCACAAATATCCAATCTTCTGCCAAGTTATTTCTATTCCACTTTCACAACATTTTAAAAGTATCCTTTTTGAACTACTTTTTTTTGCCACCATTGTATGGATTGAAGAGAGAAAAAACATAAGATATTGAGGATATTGAAATTGGTTGGGCTAGATGAAAGTTAAATGCCTGAACTAGGATGGTTGTTGTGTTAAGTGAAGAAATGAATTCAGATCTATTTGATGTTGTGTAGTTAAGATTGTTAACTTATTGAATATGTGGGGTAAGGAAATAAATTTCCTACCCTTTCTTCTGATCACCTTCCTTTTTTCTTATAATTTAAAAATGATATTTATAATTTTATATAGATTTGATAAAAACAGATGAAAAATATTAATATATCTTTAAGACTCAACCAAAATACTTTTTTCCTCCATGTAGCCTTCTCTCTTTTCCTCTAGTTTGAGGACCCTCTCCCTTTCAAACTTCTTATAGTATTTTACCTTGGTCTGCTTCTTTGCATTTATGATATTTTTCTATGTATCACAGTTATTTGCATACAGATTTTCCATCTAAAATTAGATTGTAAACTTCTTGAGAAAAATATTTGTGACAAATACTTGTGAAAAAATATTTGTGACATACATAAAACTGGAAATATACTAAGTTCTAAGTTTGAATAACAATCATAAATCAATATATGTTTTATGAGATATTATGAAAATGCTACTGTGCAGAGTAACTTACATTCTGCAAATGCAAAATTCATACATATCCAGCTAACAAATTTATCTAAATTTTTAAAAGTTATAATGACATAGAAGTAACTTGTCTTGCTTTTTGATTAAGAGGTTGCTATGGCAAATTCACATATTTTATTCAGTCTTGTACAGTAAATAGACATTGCAGCTGACCCAGATCATGCAGTAGACATTAAGACTATGTCAGCACTTCTATTATAAATATTTGTTTTCAAGTGTTTTTAACTTGGGACATTTTAACTGCATACTAAGAACTTAATTAGTATAATTTTAAGCTAGTGACTTCACTTATATGACCCTCTTTTTCCTCATTTGCAAAAGGCTGACATGATTGCTGATGTACCTTACAGACTTTATATTTTATGATAATAATATGTCATATACATATACATATATATATATATATATATATATATATATATATATATATATATAATTTTAAAGATTTACACACTCCTCTTCAGCCAGGCATTTGTTATCTCCATTTAAGAAATGAAAAAACTGAGGCTTAGATGTATATGCTAACTTTCTCATTATCAAACAATAAATACCATAAGCAAGGCTTGAACTGAAGTCTAGATTTTTTTTAGGTTTTTGCGAGGCAAATGGGGTTAAGTGGCTTGCCCAAGGCCACACAGCTAGGTAATTATTAAGTGTCTGAGACCAGATTTGAACCCAGGTACTCCTGACTCCAAGGCCAGTGCTTTATCCACTACACCACCTAGCCGCCCCTGAAGTCTAGATTTTCAATGGATTTTCCCCCTTACAACACAATCCTACTCTTTCATATAATTGTTTAAGATTTTTTAGCAAAAATACTGCTGTTGCCTGAATAGCACCTGCATAGAAGCATAGGACATACAAATGGAAGGCATTCTTTGACTAGAACATCTGCTTATTTTTCAAATAGTAAAAGCCATGAGAGTGTTTTCTAATCTTTTTACCTGGAGAGGGAGATGAGCTTAAACTAATAAGAACTAATATTAGGAAGAATATTTGATGAAATCTTGGAATTGGGCATTAAGTTATTTGGTAAATGATAAATTAATAGTTTTGGTTACTAGAAAAGACATTAAAAGTCATTAAAAGCTATTTTCAGACCATTCTCCTAATATAGTCTTTGGTAAATTATTTCAACAAAACAATTATTCTCTATAAATAATTATGTTCATTATTCTCTTAAGATATCAAACAACTTGTGAAAATAAGAAACAATCACACAAACTTTACACAGTAGAATCAAACCATTTGTAGTCTTTTCATCAGAACCAATTGTATTTTTATTTTGCTATTCTTGAATAAATACAAGTGGTTTTAGGTCTAGTCATTTAAAAATTGTTGAAAATTAATCTGGAATTTTTTAGACCTTGTTATAGAGAATAATAAATAATGAAAGAGTGACTTTAGATAATATCTAGTTTTTCAAATATTCATGTGTATTCCTCAGTAAGCAATAAGGATGTTTAACCTGGAAAACAAAAACTTAGGGAGAATATGGTGGCTGTCTCTAAGTAGCTAAAGGGTTATCATGTGAAAGAGGGATTGGACTTGTTCAACTTAGTTCTAGAGAGCACAACTGGAAAGAAAGAGCAAAATCAAGTTTCATAACATAAATTCCCTTCAATGGAGGTGTTGAAATGGTGGTTGATCATTTTTGTTTAAGTTCTGATTAGATTAGATTAGATTGTTTCTGAGAATTCTTTCACATATGAGACTGTTGATTACTGTTACATTTGTAGGAAGAATTAAACAGTTTATTTCTGCAAATGAAATAAAATAAAAATTGTAGCAATTATGGGGCATATGGGGAAACCCATTTGTGTTGACCTCATTTACAGAATATATTAGTGTGATGAGATGGCATGTTAATTTGTCTTTGAGTAATGAATTTCTAAAAGGACATATAATGAGGGACGTGTTTGAGACAAAACAGCAAACTTGAAAAGAAAAAGTTCAACAAGAGTTCACCTGTACTTCAGGAACTCCCCTCAGCTTTCCTTTCTCTATTGGGTTCTAGGAAAAAATTTAAAATGTTCTGTTTGGCATTCAAAGTCCTTCATAATCTAGCCCTGTTCTACTATTCCATTCTTCTTATTCTTTACTCCATAACACATACTCTACAATTCAATGACATTGGCCTCCTGATTTTTCCATGAATAGGACATGCCATCTATTGACTTGTATTTTCTCTGGTTGTCTCCTTGAATTCTCTTCCCTTCAACTATTGACTTCTCTAGTTTCCTTTAAGTCCCAACTAAAATCTCCTGTTTTTCAAGATACCTTCCCTAATCCCCTTTAATTTTAGTTCCTTCTCTCTGTTAATTATTTCCTATTCATCTTGCACATTGCTTGCTTTGATATATTTGTTTACATGCCGTTTCTATTATTAGATTGTAAACTCCCTATCATGGCAGGAATTTTTTTTTAAGGTTTTTGCAAGGCAAATGGGGTTAAGTGGCTTGCCCAAGGCCACACAGCTAAGTAATTATTAAGTGTCTGAGACCGGATTTGAACCCAGGTACTACTGACTCCAGGGCTGGCGCTCTATCCACTGTGCCACCTAGCTGCCCCTTGGCAGGAATTATTTTTGTCTCTTTTTGTATCCTCAGAATTTACCATAGTGAATGGTACATAGTAGGCAATTAATAAATGTGCATTGATTGTTTGATTGATTCCTTTACTTTTTTGCATTATTCCTTTCCCATCATTTATCATTCAACCAAATTGATCAACATGTACTATATTCTGAAGGCTTGTATTGCTTGGAATGCAGTCCCTCCTCAGCATTGCTTCAGAGAATTTCTCTATTTCTTCCAGATGCAGCTCAAGCACTATTTTCTACATAAAGACTTCTTCATCTACCCCTCAACAATTAGTATCTTCTCTCTGAAACAACTATATATTTAACTTTATCTTTATTCTCTTTATGTTTACTCAGGATATAATTTTATACATTTGTATATGGTGTATGTGTACATTTAGTTACTTGTCTCCTCCACTAGAATGTAAACTTAACACAAGTAAGGGTTTTGCAATTTTATTCTTAGCACCTAGCTCATGAAATACACATTTAATAAATACTTGTTGATTAATTTAATGATTTGGTTACATACTAATTCATGCTGATGAACAGGATATGGACAAAAATTATACCAACTGGAAGCTATTTAAAGAAATTTTGGATTTAATCCCTAGCTATGAAATTTCTCTATCTTTATCATCTATGTAAATATGGTGTCACAGCAGGCATGTTCTAAGGATGGAGCTCCAATTGGGTAGGTTCCCATTACATCTATACCATATTCACATATGTATGATTGATGTCTATATCTAGATCATCTCTACCATTTGTATATCACCTTCCTTCCCAATAAATCTTTCTTCCTTCTAAAGATCAAAAAAAGAGAAAAAAAGCAATTTAGCAAAAGCTAAGCACCACATTAACTCATTCTACAATACATATAAGTATTTAATATTTTATATGAATATCTCCCACCTCTTTAAAGAAGGGAAAAAGGTGAATTCTCATATTTTTTCTTGGGGACCAAGTTCAGTCAAAGCATTCCATTTCATTTTTCTTTGATCTTTCCAATTACATTGATGCCTCTGCATGTTTTTTCCACTTGGATTTGCTTTGTAGCAGTTTATAAGTCTTCCTGAGCTTTTTTTATATTCATTTTTCCTAATTGCATTGTAATATTTTATAATTTATGTAAGACAATTTGCTTTAACCATCTCCCAACTGATGACATCTGTTTTGTTTTCACTTGAGAGAGTAGGGGAAATTGGACCAGATCTGTCATTTCATTGGCATAGTAAACTCCTCAAACAATGTAGGATCATCCACTTTCCAGATTATTTTTCCAACAGTTACTTGGGAAACTATGAAATCAAGTGAGGTGTCCATGGACAAAGAGATACATGTGAACTTTTTCAGTCTTAGATTCTTGATTCCATGTATACTATATCACTCTGCTACTTCTGCTACTTTTCTAGTTCTTTGGCACTACAAAAAGTACCAAATAAGTCTGTTTTTCTATATCTTGGACTTTTCAGCTTTTATCTCTTTGAGTTTTATGCTTATCAGCATTATCTCTGGATCAACTAATATGGACAATCAAATCACTTCCTTAGAGTAATTCTCTATTGCTTTCTGGAATGGTTGAATCAATTTACAACAATTTATTTAGTGTTCCTGTCTTTTCATGATCTATTCATGTTAATGAATTGTTTTGAAGTGCATTCTCTCTCAATATTTTTGATTTGGAGCAATCTTTCATATTGCTGTGACTGTCTTGGTAGTTCTTTTTGGAACAGTTTGTTATGCTTCCAAATACTAAGTATTCACTGAGGAATGTTTTTTGGTTTTTAATATTTGAGTTCACATATATATGTATATACATATATATATATATATATATATCTTGGTTTGCAAACATTTATTAGAAATATTAGAATATTAGAAATATTAGAAATATTGAGTACAAAGTTTTTTTCTCAGTCCATGGTTTGTTTTTCTTATCCTAGTTGCATTGATTTTCTTTGTGTAAAAGTTTTTTAGTTTCATCTTCAATCCTCTTGTGCTTCAGTTAGAATTATAACTAATCTTATTTGTGAGGATAAATGTCTAATTTCCTGAAACAAGAATGTGGATTCTTGAAAATACATCCAAGGGTTATTTAGCAAAAATATTTGTGTTAACTTTTGAGCTCACTATTTCACTTGGGCACTATTTCAGTTGGGTCACACTATTTCAAAGACTGAATCCTCATTCTTGTATACTCAATCTAAATTTATTTTATAATTGTAAAACTGAAAGGGGAGAGAAATAGTTTAATAGTTTAAGTACTTCAAATGATATATTATGTAACCTAAATGGAGTTTGAACAAATGCAATTATATGTATATAACATTCATGTTTAGTGCAAATGAAAATAAAAAGTGCTGGAGGACCCATGTTTAAGGGAATATTTCCAACTAAGAAGCAAACTTGGACATAAGTTTAGCTCACTGAAAGTTCCCCCCAAACTCCACATAACTTCATTTTACAATAGCTTAGATTAAAAAAATTTGGCCTTGGAAAATAACTTCATGTTTTGGTTTTGATTTATCAATTTCAATTTCACTGGTAATACCAACCTGTCTTCCCTCTCTCCCCTCTAGAGAAACACACACACACACACACACACACACACACACAAACACCCACACACCATTAAGTTCATTAACATGTTTATATAGTGGCTGTGGGAAAGCGGTAGGGAGCAAATATGTACCATGGCACCATGTAGCTTAAACTCTCGGGTTAATATTAAACATTCATTGCAAAGGGTATCTTGTTATAAGACCGTTTTCTCAGATTTCATGGGTCATGGTCACAACTTGTCAATCACATTTCCTCCCCATTATACAATGTGGAAATTAACTATTTTGACAAATCAAATTCTTGAATGAATAACATTAATACATTATCTAAGAAAAGGTGCTGAAACTCATTGAGCTCTTTTTAATAAATAGAATGTCTGAAGTAAGAATTTTAATTTAATACTTATAGTCAATTGATAAAAATGGATAAAAATGAGCAAATTGTTAGAACACTTATATAGCAGAATATTTATGTAATAAGAACAATGGACTGATTAGTCTAGAATGCAGGAGTCCATTGTTCTTATTACATAAATTCTTATTCCATAAATTCAGGAGCCCTGAATTCTAGTCCTGAATTATCCTTATCTGTGTGACATCAGGAAAATCACTTTTGCTTTACATTTTACTAGATGTTTTCCTCATAACTCTATTAGATAGATGCTGCAGTATCATTCATTTCTATTAAGCAAATATTTATTGAATATTCTTATTGCTAGTCACTAAAAGAGATGCAAAATTTAGATCATGCACTCATTAAAATTACATTCTTTTCCCTCATTAAAATTATAGTCTAGTCAGACATTTGATACAATCAGAGATAATTATAATATACAAAAGACATAGCTTACACAAATTAGAGAACTGCAAAATGAAATTCTATTAATAATAAATTTGGCAAGCCTTTATGGAGGAGTTCATGAGGTAAATAAAGTCACAAATAGAGAAAAATATAAGTAAAAGAAGTAAATTAAAGAGAATGTTCAGGATATATACAGTTTAAATCTGTTTTGCCTGGCTTCTAGAGCATATGGAGAGCATGTCACATGTCAAGATCTCTAAATGCCAAGCATTACTTATCAGGCAATTGTAATGTGATAAGATGATTTCATAAGAAATATTATTCTGTCAGTGGTATGAAGAATTGATTGAAATGGAATGGGTATGGGGGTAGGAACACTCATTAGGAAGCTATTGAAATAGTCTTAGCAAGTAATAATTAGCATCTGTCCTAGAATGGTGACTGAAGAAATACACTGGAGGTGTAGAAATAAAATTAATATAACAATTGAAAATAAGGTTTAAGGGAGAAACTATTCAAAGATAATGAAAATTGGTTAGTGTTTCTCATAAAAATTAAAGTTTAATGGGAGGAACCCATTAAAGCCTAATTTAGGTTTAAGGAAAGTTTTGGGGGGGGAAGATTTAGAAATATTGAGGCTAAAGTGTTAGGCAATTGGATAAATGGGATTAGAGCTTGGAAGACATGTTGAGACTGAACATAAATATATTTGTGCTGTTTAAAGGTGTTAGTTGATGCCTTGAGATTGAATGGGATTGATCAGGGAGAGAGTATATGGAGAAAGATTATGTGCAAAGAGGGAAAAAATACCCATCAGAACAAATAAGGAATAGTTAGAGAGAAAGAGAGCCAATAAAGTATTACAGGGAGAAGAAACTATTCAAAGGGATGGTCAAAATGAAAAATGAAAAAATAAGAATTCACATCCAATAAGTAAGAATCAAAGAAAATTATCAGAAAATATTTTGCCAAATCATGTGCCATTAAAACTAAAAATTAAAAGAAATGGGAGACCATAATTAGATTATATCTCCAGGTTAACAAAATAAGAAATAGAGAATTTAAATGATCCAATCTCAAAAAAATAAATTGAAAAATATTTTAAACAAGATTCCAAAGGGAAAAAATGTTAAAGAACCAGATATATTTACAAATTCTATTAATCGTTCAAAGAACAATTAATCTCAACATTACATAAGTTGTTTGAAAACAACCAGATTCCATTACAGAAATATTATTTAGTTTCACTAATGAACAAAATTGTAAGATTTATTTAATATTAGGAAAACTATAAAGATAATAAATCTGATTAATAACTAGAATAAAATCATATCCATATTTTAATAAATGCAGAAGTTTTTGACTAGATTTCCATAAAAATAAAATAACATAGTTAGGTTCTAGAAATGCTAGCTCTAACAATAGCATAAGGAAAAGAATCTGAGGGACAGATACAACCAAAATCACAATTATTGATTTTGTAAAATGATGAGATAGTTTATTTCAAGAATTCCAGTAAGTAAAACAGTTAATTGAAAGTATAAGTTCAGCAAAGTAGCAATGTATAAAATAAATCGACATAAATTATTAGTAAAGCCAGCAGGAAGAGATAAAAAGAGAAATTCCATGAAAAATCTTTCCAAAATATATGACATACTCAGGAGTTTATCTACTAAGAATTAACACACAAAAAGAACAGAAAAATATAGGAATATAATTACTGCTCCTCAAACCTGAAATGCATTCTCTACTCTCCTGTGCTTCATAGAATTCCTCTTTCTTTCATGACAAAGCTCAGGTCTCAACAACCTACATGAAACTTTTTCTGTTTTTCTCACCTGTGGTATCCTCCTTCCATAACTACCATTATTCAATTGTTGGCATTTATTTTGTATATGTTTATTCTGCATATATTTATATATTTTGTTATCTTGCTCAATAGAATGCAGGTTTCTAGAGAGTAGTAATTTATTTCATTTGGAAAAAACTGTACATCTTATGCCTAATCTACTGCCTGGATATAAGTGTTGAACAAATTCTTGTTGATTGATTGATATAGAGTATTTGTCTAAATCTAAATTTTTGTGAGACTGCTTTTCAGTTTTATGTTCTTAACTCCCAATTCCCAATCTAGTAGTAGGGTCTTTGATTGATTAATATACATCCCTTAAAATGTCAGTTAAAGTACAAATCTGTTAACTGGGAAAATATGCACCTTTGGTACCATCTGTCCTCTCATCTTTAAAATCATCACTTATTCATGCTGAGTCAAGTGAAGAGAAATCAACTGCAACAATTTATGCCCCCATCAATGGTATATTAATGTACCTCTTTTCCCATAGCCCTTTCAACATTTATCATATGCATCAATCTGGTGGGTTTAAGATAGAACCTTAGAATTTCTTTAATATACATATCATTAATCATTTATAGCATTTTTCACATATTTGTTGATAGCTTGATTTTCTAACTTTGAAAACTGCTCTTGACCATCAACTGAGACATGGTTATTGTTTTTATAAGGTGGAATCAAATCCTTATATCTTGGAAATCAGAAAACTTGTTGCAAAGAGTTTTCCCCCAGTTATCTATTTTGGCTGCTTGTTTGTACAAAATTTTGTGTAATCAAAATTATCTGTTTTACCTTCTGTCATGCTATCTTTTTTCTTTAGTCTTGAATACTTCCCCAGTCACAAATAGGAAGGATAATTTCTTTCTTGGTTTGTTAATGTGCTTATTATGTCACCTTTTATGTAAAATGCATTAGTTCAATTGAATTTATTTTAGTATGATATATAGAGTATTTGTCTAAATCTAAATTTTTGTGAGACTGCTTTTCAGTTTTGTGTTCTTAACTCCCAATTCCCAATCTAGAAGTAGGGTCTTCGGATATATCAAACTCTAGGCTATTATGTTAATTTACTTCTCTGTTTTATAACTAATCTATACCATGAATTGTTGTCTATATCTCTTAACAATGACCAAATCATCATTTTAATGAGTACCAATTTGTAAAATAGTCCAAGATCTAGTACTTGCTAAATCTCCTATCTTTCTACTTTTTTTCATTTTCCCCTTTGATTCTTGACCTTCAGATGAATTTTAATTACTATATGATTTGATCTTACAAAGTAATCCTTTCATAATTATAATAAGTAAAAAAATTTAGGTAATACTAACATTTTTGTTATATTAACAGCCTCATTCATGACATTTCTCCAATTATTTTTATATGTCTTCATGTTTACCAAAAACGTTTTGTGATTGCATTCATTTTAATACATTTTATTACTATTTTAAATGGAATTTCTCTTTGGATTTGTTTCTGCTCTAATTCTGTTGATAATATACAGAAAAATGGTGATTTATGTGAAGTTAATTTATGCACTGAAATTTTGTTGAAGTTGTCAGCTCTTTTAGTTGACTTTTGAGGCTTCCCTAAGTAAATGCATTGATGAATACACTAATCCATACTTTTTTTACTTGGTGAAAGTCTATTCATTAAAGAAACATTGCTTTTCCAAGATTCCAAAAATTGTCTTTATATTGACTCACTGTTGACATTGATGGACTTATCTATTATTTCTATGATTTGTTATCTGATTTACCCATTCTTTAGACTTATTTTGGAATTTAATTAATTTGAAATACTTTCTTCAATGGTCTTTTACTAAACAAAATTTTTATATTCTTCAATGGTCTTTATATTCTTCAATGGTCTTCAATGGCCACATAATTTTTACTTCATTCTGGTCAGTAAAGTATATGTTTGAAATATTTATATTTCTTAATTTCTTTGTGAAATTTAAATGTCTTAATACATGTGTGATTTTTTTATGAAGGTGCAAAGCAGTGCTGTGAAATATGAATACTCTTTTTGACTCCAAGTCAGAAATTTCCAGAGATCTAAAATATCTTTCTAAAATTCTATTAATATACTTAAGCCTCTCTCTTTCTCTCTCCCCTTTTTGTTATTATATTTGTTTAAATCTATGAGGTACATGAGGTTTGCAGCTTTTACAGCTTTATTTTCTATATCTCTCTAGTTTATTTAGCTTTTACTTTAAGTATTTAGATGTTAAACCATTCCATGTATAAGTACTGTTATTAACGTCTATGAAAATTTTTGGCAGAATGTAGTTCATTTCTTTTAAAGAAAACTTCAACTTCTGTGTAATTATGCAATCAAATTGATTGCTATCCTTGCGTTTTTTAGTTCAGTATAATCCTAAGAGATTTTTCTCTTTTCCCTGATTTTTAACTGTGAATCTTTATGTTTCAAATGTCTTGTAAACTACATCTTGTTGGAATCTTCTTTCTAATAAATTCTGTTGTTGTCTTTTATTCATTTTATGGGTGTGTTCAACCTATTCACTTTTTTTTCAAGGCAAACGGGGTTAAGTGGCTTGCCCAAGGCCACACAGCTAGGTAATTATTAAGTGTCTGAGACTGGATTTGAACCCAGGTACTCCTGACTCCAGAGCCTGTGCTTTATCCAATACACCACCTAGCTGCCCCATCCTATTCACTTTCAAACTATGAATGTTGATTGTATTTTTCTTCATCATATTCTTATTATACTTTTTTCTCTTTGTTCTTTATCCATCTTTCTCCTTATAAGAAGATTGTACTGAGAGAAAGGAACAGTGACCTAGACTTGATGAAATCAGCTTCTGCTCTCCTATCTCTTTGTTCTTCTCTTTATACAGAGAATCCCCACCACAATTTATTTTTAATTTTTTAGTTCAACTGGAACATAAATGATTTTCATCAATACTTTACAAATTTTGTGTGAATTTTTAGGTTTCAAATGTTTCATGTAAAAACATCACATTAATGAATTCTATTTTTTTTAATACATTCTGATACTCCTTTCCATTAATTCACATTCACACAGGATTATTAATTGTGCATTTCTTTTAGATATTTTGGAGTTATTCTCTTCAGAGTTTATGTTGAACATTCCTGAATATTCCATAATAGCTCTTTGTCATGCTAGTTTTCATTTCTTTATTAGTACTAACTATAATGCTTTCTGTACCAAAACAAGACTGGGTAAGGGTCATATTCTCTGTACTTCTGGGAGGAATTTTGAATTTTTTTGTGGTTTTGATTTTCTGGAAGCCTACTGTTGCTTTCTCTGAGTTTTGAGATCTAACATAAAATATCTTAGTGATTGTTCACACTAGAAACTTGCAAACTTTCAATACTTCCACAATGGTCTGATCTGGTGTGAAGTCTGATGGCTTCCCTCCTTGTTCATGTACTGCTGACTCCAATTTTGGTCTGGATAACACAATTGCAAAGTGGTCCTTTGTTAGAGCTTTGGTATACTGATAGCGCTCCCAGTCCCTCTCCATTAGTTATAAGACTGTACAGTTTCATAGTAATTGAATTGAACACTATTCCTTGGCCTGACCTTCTTATTTAGCTCTAGGCCTTAGAGTGGGAAAGGGGTTGAAGTCTAGACCCTATTTCAGGGTCAGAGCCACAAAACTGCTGCTTACTTCTGTTTCTATTTCTTTTCCTGGTACATAACCACAGATTAGTATCAACTGGACATAGGTCTTCTGGCCCAACTGGATCTATGATCTACATCAGGGGTCATACCAACACACCTACTTGATAACTTCTATTTTTACATTTACATGGTGTCAGATCTTGTGGATCTAGCAAATTCTAGCTACTGGGTATGCTTTACCTCAGTTCATTTCCCAGGCTGGTAAGTTCTGAATAACACATTCCTGGTTAGTCTCCCATCCACGATGCCTGCTTGTCTCCCTATTTTGACTTGAACTGTAAAAAAAAAAAAGACTCACTGTGTTTTTTCCCTTCAATTTTCCAATCATTAATCAGTCTGTTGCACTTCTTAGAACTTTGTTGGTGGAGTTATGGTAAAAATCTGCTGTTCTGCTTCCTCTTATTGTGCCATTTTTGCTGATCTCCAGGTGCTACATTTTTCAGGTATCTCAGGGGTAATTGAGGCTAAAGAACTGCAACTTGCCCATGTAAATGAATGATCAGGAGAAAAGGTGCCAAAAGCATTCCATAACCAGGAGACAAAGTCTCTGTCCAGTGAATTACTGGACTTTCCACATGCAAATATTGCCACTTAAGGTCTGAAAAGGGCAAAGTCTGAATGGGGCTTTGCTTCCAACACTTATATAAATATTTCAACAGTGTATGAGAAATGAGAGAGATAACCATCAGGGTCACCTATACTATCAATTATATCTGCTAACTTCTCTTCAATTCTGGGAACATATTCTCTAATTCAACTGTCTCAGATGGAAAAATTTTTTTCCCCAGATTTCTCCAAAGTATATCTTCTTAATAGAATAAACATTAAACTCAGTCTCTCAGGAAAAAAATTCTCTTAGTGATTTCTCTTTATACTCAATCTCTCTCTATAAAACACAGTTAATAGTCTTTCCAGTATGACAGTTCTATTTCTCTCCTAGGATTCTATTCCTTCTTAGAGATAAAGCAATAATATCTCTATATTTGTGGTTGTTGTAGAGGGGAGGAAAACTACTGAAGATGGGAGGAAAACTATGTTTATATTTTTTTTTATTAAAAGACATGGTTTGTTGGGTAAGGAAAAGTGGAAAATATATTCAGAAATGAAGATACTGATATTACCACTACAATTATAACCAAGAGGTATCTGCTTATTTTCATCTTATGTCAATCACAGCTTTTAGAGCTAGAAATGATCTCCAATGATCATTTGGGGCAACTCTGCTCTCAGGCAGGCAAGGGAGGAGCTAAAATGTATCCCCAAATGTGAATGTGACAGTTTTCTCAGCTATACATCTCTCTTAGAAGATTAGAAGGATAGTCCTTCACTCTATACCTTAGCTTTCCCACATATGAAGTAGCAATATTAATTTTATTGTCACATAGAACTTTGAAGGGAATTATGAGATTTAGTTATAACTTCTAATATAATAACAAAATGCTATAGATGGAAAGCAACTAAAAGATAATATATGTCCTAGTCCCCGCAAATATTTCATGTAAAAGAAACTGAAGTTTAAGTGATTTGCATGATCATACATTAACTGAACAGCAATATCAAGTCTAGAACTAAGATTTTTAGTGTGATTCTGGCTCTCTTCCAGAGCCAGGTAAACTTGATCAATCCCTCAGAGTTCCAGATGAATATCTTGAGAGATCTGGGCATCTTCTCTGTTCTCACTCAATCCCTCATTGTTAGGAGACTTGTTACTAGCAACTCAGTCTCTTTAACCACCTAACATCAAGTAACTTTTATAAAAAGTATATTAGTTCAAAGATAGAAATGGGCAAGCATTTTCTCCTGGGCATAAGTTTTCTTTGTTTACTACCCTGGTTTCTGGGGAAGTAGCCTCAAAATTTAGCTCTGTTTCTGGCCCAACCAAATTCATATCTGGAAAAGGAATTACTGAAGATTATGTTCTCACTTCAGTTTTCACTGCCATGTATCCAGAAAATCAATCCCAAAGATTGCTCCTTGTTCCTTAGGTCATAATTGTTGGGCTGGCTCTCCAAGGCATCCTTCAGATCCCTCACGCTACAAAGTTTTGACAACTTCACTAACTCCAAAAGGTTGGGGACCTGGGCTCATTTATCTGGGACCATATGATCTCAAAGGGGAAGATGGTTCTAAGGTGTGTCCCCAAACCACATGGTCTTTGAGTTCTCCCAAAAAAAGGAGGACAAAGAGAGAAAGAAGCTGGGATGATAGGCTTTTTTTGAAGAGCCTGAAGTGAAGAACCTCCAATTCATATAGCTAGCTGTCTGAAATTAGTTATGAAATATGTGTCCTATGTGTGTTCCTCAGTTTAAGACACTTCTGTTACTGGTCATCATAATTTTTCAGAAGCTAGCTTCCCATGTTGTCTATTCAGAGACATTGCATTAGCTAATCAAATTGGTAAAGTGTGTATGTGCCAGGCCACTAATATACAAGCGTAACACTCAAAAAACTTTAAATATCAATCAAGTTAAGAAAATGATCAGTTATTAAACACCTACTATGAGTCAGGCACTTCACTAAAAATGGGGATAAAGAGAAAGACCAGAAAAAAATAATTCCTGCTTTCAAGGTCTCAGTCTAATGGGAAAAATAGTAAACAAATAATTATATACATTTCATACATATTTGTATGTATATATATGTATATATGAAAAATGGGGAGGGGTAATTACAGAAGGATGATGCTAAGTTTAAGAAGATCTGGGAAAAGTTTTTTTTAAAGAAAATGAGATTTTTAGCTGAGATTTGAATGTGCCAGAGAAGCCAAGAAGTAGAAATGAGGAGGAAAATGTTCAGAGTTGAGAGATGGAGTGTTTTGTGCAAGGAACTTCAATGATGCTAATGTCACTATATAATGGAGTAGGTGGAAGAGAATAAGGCATAAGAAGACTAGAAAGTTAAAAAGGATTTAAAAAAATCAAACAAAATTTTTATTTGATTCTGCAAGGGATAAGGAGCAATTCAGCTGATTGAATTGATAAGGTGGTTACCATAGACATATTTGTCCTTAAGGAAGATCAATTTGATAGCTGAGTAGAAGACGTTCTGCAGTAAATAGATGATTATTGTAGTGCAGGCATAAAGTGAGGACCATCTACATGAGGGAAGTAACAATATCTGAGGACAGAAGGAGGAATTTATATAAGAGATATTGTGAAGGTAGAATGAACTGAATTTACAATAGATTAGATTTGGGAAATGAGAAAGAGTTGATAATACCACCTGGATTGTGAGTTTGGGTGACTAGGAGGATAATGGTACCTTCAACAGTAATAAGAAATTTAGAAAGGAAGGAGGGTTTGGGGGGAAAGAGAATGAATTTCATTTTTGTACATATCACGTTTAAAATGTCTAGGAGAATTCAAGTTTGAGGTGCCGAATAGGTAGTTGAGTATGTAAGCCTTGGGGTCAGGAGAGAGGTTAGTCTTCAATAAGTAGATATAAGAATTATATATCTTTGTGATATCACCAAGAATAATAGTATAGAGGAAGAAGAGAAGATAACCTAGAACAGAGTCATGGTTAGCTGGTGTGACCTGAAGATAGACCAGAGGAGACTGAGAAGGAATGTTCATATCGATAGGAGGGAAACTATGAGGGGGCCACATATTGAAAACCTAGAAAGAAGAGAATATCATGTCCTACAGTGTGAAAGTGAGGACAAGAAACATAAGGATTGATAAAAGGTCATTTTTGTTTAGTCCTTTTCAGTTGTGGCCAACACTTTGTGATCCCATTTGGGGTTTTCTTGGCAAAGATACTGGAATGGTTTGTCATTTCCTTCTCCAGCTCATTTTACAGATGAGGAAATGGTGACAAACAGGGTTAAGTGAATTACTCAGTAAGTGTCTGGGACCATATTTGAACTCAGGAAAATAAGTCTCCTGACTCTAGGCCTGGTACTTTATCTACTGCATCACTTAGAAGCCCTTAAAAGATCATTAGATTTGGCAATTTTGAGATTACTGGTAACTTTGGAGAAAACAATTTAAATTGAATGATAAGTTGAGGAGCTAGGCTGTAAAGAGTTAAGAAGACAGTAAGAAAAAAGAAAACAAAGGCCAAAACTAAGAGAGATAAGGTATGATAGCTTGTGGGGATCCTCTGATCAAGTGATGATTTTTTGTTTTAATTTTTGTTGTTAGGATAGGGGTGGAAGGGTAGTCTAGGATGACTGGTGCAAGGGCTGCTGAGACCTTTTCAGGGCTGCTTTCTGGCCTTGATGTGTACCCATCCAACTGAACCTGTCAACATGAGCAGTGAATACAATCTGGTAAACCATTTTGGCAGATTGACTAAATCAGGTTGAAGGCAATTGAGGGCCCTCAAACATGTTGGTGAGTTAGAAGGTTGTCTACCTCAAGCATGTGAAGACTTCCCTGATGGAATAGGCAGATGTGAACAATATATTCCAACAGAAAATGATGATAGAGAAAGTAGACATTATGGAGACATCAAAGTCATCCATTGCAGCCTGAGCCATCACCAGTTATCTTTACTTTTGTCTTGGCACTGGAGTCCAATAACTCTGGAAAAAAGAGTAGGATTGATAACTTTATGGCACTTCAATCCAATCTACATGAGTGTCAAAAGATATCACATTTTTTCCTACCTCAAAGGCAAATGGCAGAGCAGCAAGTGTGGATGTATTGGGAACTGTTGTCACAATCCCTCACACAGATGGCTCAGGCCGTAGGGACGTCTTCTCAATGGATTGAAGTAGTAGGTGGATTCAGGAGTCCCCTGGATGTCTAAGCAGCCTTTTAGAAGGATTGCACTACTCATCTCCTGGCATGAAGAAGGAGTTAGAAAAGGTGCTCTAAAAATTGTTTGCTTCCTATAACCTTAGCTTACTTAGTTCCACAGGAGGGGGTTCCCATCCTGCAGTCAAAACAGTCAAAAATATGAAAACTTTTGTGAAGATTATTTCACTCACTATTGTTACATGGCATATATGTATGCTTTTGGACAACACGAAATCCCAGTAGACCTAAAAAATGAACAGCACTTGTTGCAAAAAACCCAGAAAGGATCGCATCCAAAGAGCAACCCTGAGGGAAACAAGGTTGATAAATGAAGGCCAGTTTACTGAAAGTTAGAGTTGGTTACATATTTTTCTGCAGTGGTCAGAGTGATGGGGAGTCCCATGAAGCTAATGTAGGTTTCACAAACAAGACCAATATAGTCAAAAATCTTAAAAATCTTCCAAAAGGAATTAAGGCTCATGATAAAAGGGTTGTCACTTGCAAAAAATATCATGCCACCATTTGTGTATATTTCCAACATGATCTTCCCTGATGAGGTGTAAGGAAAAATTTTATTAAGACCCTTGTCAATGAGTTGAAAAAGGACAAGCTTGTAATTATGAGTGACTAATACCAGAGAAGACATAGATTATAAGACATGGCAGAGAGTCATTGGGAGGAATGGAGTCAAGCCTAGTAATAGCAACAGTCACTCATAACTGAAAACTTTTCATCACCACCATTGTCTTCTGTTTACTGAAATATAATAAATCTTTGTGGATGCAACTAATAGAAAATACTGGCATTTTAATAGACTATATCATTGTAAGAAGAGTAGACAAAATGTGAGTGACAAAAATGATAAGTGGCCAGAGCACTAGACTGATCACAGACTTATCCTCTCCAAACTAAACATTCATATTCAGCAAAAGTGGTAGCCCCAAGGCAAGACAATTGCCAGATAATATAATGTCAGCAATGCTTTTCTGTGGATGAATAATTTGATGGTCACTTGGAAGGAAAGTTTAATGAACACATGGTTGGCAACAGTGGTGCATGAAATGAGTGGATGGTTTTTAGAGATTTGGTACATACCAAAAATAGCTCTACATTTACTCATTTGCGTCAGAACACTCACATCATCAAGACTGGTTTGATAAAAATAATGGGGAAATTCAGAAGTTTTTGAAAAAGGAGAATTACATAGGGTTTACCATCAGGATAGTTCATCCATCTCTAAGAAGGCAGTATTTAACTTCATAAAAAGTAAAATGCAAGAGAAATTTAGAGATTCACGATTCTTCACTCAGTAAGAATGAAGATGAAATTCAGTTTTACATTGATAGTAACAATCCAAAGTGTTTTTATGATGCCCTGAAGGCTATTTATGAACCCAAGACTCATGGTACATCTCAACTACTTATTACTGATTGAGCCATATTGATTAGTGATGAGGATGTGAACCTGGAGAGATGTATACTTTTTTTAGTGTTCTAAACAGACCATCATCAACTACTGCTGAAACCAAAGACAGTAATACCTCAGGTTGAAGGAATGTTGCTTGACAACTCCAGAAGAAGTTCCAGGAGTGGAACAGAGGTCTGTGCACAACATTTGTAGATCTGACTAAGGCTTTTGATACTATCAGTTATTAAGGATTGTGAGAAACCACAGTAAAGTTTGGTTGTGTGGAAAACTTCGTCAGTATTGTATACCAATTTATAATGGCAAGTCTATACAGGTACAAGTACAATTCTCTTGTACTTTCCCAGATACTAATAGAGTGAAGTAGGACTGTGTGCATGCTCCATTACTTTTTAGCATGATGTTTTCATTGATGTTGTCAGATACCTTAATGAGGACAAAAACAGAATCAAGGCTAGTTACTGCACTGATAGTAAATATTTGGCTTGAAGAGGCTACAAACCAAGAATAAAGTGGAGGGAGAGTTGGCTTGTGACTTTTTGTTCACAGATAATTGTGCACTCAATGCAGCCTCTGAGGTTGAGATACAACAGAGTATGAATTGATTCTCAGTTGCTTGTTCTAATTTTGACCGATAATTAACAAGAAAACAGATGTTCTCTACCAGCCATTATTGCACTATCCAAATATGGAGACATCAATTATATAATAAATGGAGAAATTTTGAATACTGGGGAAAAGTTCACTTAACTTGGGCAGGGATGTACACATAGATGATGAGGTTGATGCACACATTTCCAGAACTAGCTCAGTGTTTGAGAAGCTTCCATGGAAAGTGTGAGATAGAAGAGGTATTAGATTGCCTACTAAACATCAAGCCAATATGTTGACATCATTGTTATATACCTGTGAAATCTGGACAGTATACTGGACATAAACCATGCCAGGTCACTGAATTGCTTCTATTTGAATTGTCTTAGGAAGATTCTGAAGATCACCTGGCAGTATAAGGTCTCAGACACTGAGGTTCTTTCTCTGGCTGAACTGCAGCCATTCAAACTCTGCTGCAGAGAGAACAACTCCAATAGATTGTTGATGTTTAAATACCAAATGTATGTTTGCCAAAAAGATTATTTTATAGAGGAGTCATGCAAGGCAAAGGTCACATGGAGGTCAGAAGAAGCAATATAAGGACCCTCACAAGGTCTCTCTGAAGAACTTTGGAATCAGTTGTGGGACATGGGAGGCCCTGGCCCAGGACCACACAGCATAGTATGCCTGCACCAGAGAAGGCCCTGTGCTTCAGAAGCAAAGCAGAATGACAGGATCTCAAAAGAAATGTGAGATGTGCAAGTTTAGACACTTCTTCACTCCAAATGTTCTTATGGACTTTTTGTACCTGACCTGTGGTAGAACCTCCCAAGTTTGCATAGATCAGTCACAGCTGGACACACTATACCTTGGTGGCAACATTTTGGTTCTCTTCAAGCATGACAGACAATAACCAATTCACACTGGAATTAGTGATAGTATTGATAATGAGGGCCTTATACTGACAGGTAGGTATACCTCATTACACACAGTACATCTAGAGTATGACTCTTTATCAGACAACTATTTCCTTGTGAGTCTAGCTGTTGTTTGCAAGGAATAAATGAAAAATCATTTCTAATATACTTACTATAAGCATAACATTGAAGATACAAATAGGCAGACCGTGCTCTCAAGTGGTTGATGCTATAAGGGGGAGTTTATAGGTGGAAAGAGTACACATAAAGGAGGTTCACTTGCAAGTTACATAGTGTATAAAGAGGCAAAGAAGATGATAATGTAGCTTCTTTAATGTTATTTTAACGAATGCAACAATACTAATTTCTGATTGTTGAATAGTGCCAAGGACTTTGGTAGCAGGAACTTTAGTGACTGAGGATGCAGTTTTTAGGTTGCATTTTTACTAGAGATGATTTCCTATATGAAGATAGCAGTGGTATAGGAGTGAATTAGAAGCAGGAATAGTGGTCTTATTCTGTAGTCCCTGGGGCTCAAGGTTCTTGATGTCTCTATTGTGGCCATAGGAGAGATCACAGTTTTGGACTGACTTCCCTAGCATATGCCTTTTTCCTTTTTCTTGGAGTGCTTTGCTGTCTCATCTAGACTAGCTTCTCTGCCCTGCATGTGGCAGTTGTTTGGTCATTGTTGAGGGATGCCTGGACCCTTCTCTACCCTAGATCCTTGCCTAGATAATAACTGTGGGGCTGAACTGGAAGCAGGATATTGTTTTACCTATAGTCTTGGTTTTATGGAACCAATTAAGGATCTGAAAGTCTAAATTTAAACAAAAACTGGGAGTGCTCCACATTCATTTTGATGTGCAGAACTGATTAAACAGGAACTTACTCAATGATGCCAGTAGAGACATACTGCCTTTACCTTAAGTTTTTTCTGATTAATTCAGCGTCACTTTACTGAAAAAAATCTAAAGTCAGAAGAGATTAATACCTTTAAATAACTGTCATCTTTAGCTCAAAGTCACTTTGAAAAATAGCTTTCAAAGATCACTCATTCTTGATTTCAACTTTCTGAAAGCAAAGAAGAAGAAGAAAAAAGCACTTGTATAAGTATATATATAATACAAGACTTTTAATTCTGTTCCCTGAATCTGGGAAGCTACAGTAAGTACTACCCAGACTTAGGAAATCAAATCTGTAGTAGAATTACAATCCCAAAATGAATAGTAATATTCTTAAAAGAAATTTGCTTTTGAAGTGGGTAAGATGAAAACAGAACACTGGGGAAAATCTGTTATGCCTTCCCTCACTGTAAATTGCTAAAAATGCTAATATTAATTAATTAGAGATGTGGTTTACTTAGATTAATATGGCATCTTGCCTGGAGTACTGTTTTAGTGTGATTATAATTATCCTCATTATGGTCATTCTCCTTAAAAGTGTTATTTTCTCAAATAGATTTTTGAAAATGTTAGATTGGTTCTTATTGTAAAAAAAACACTCTTATCAAAGTTCTTATTTAAAGCATGTCTTGTTTGAACCCAATGTTCAAGGGCTAAATTGAAGTTAAAAAAATCACATAGAATTTAGAATACATATGTATCAGAAATTTTCAGAAACTGGTATGTGATGTTATATTACTTGTATATAACAAAACAAATACAAAAATCAAAGCTGCCAAGATCTCAAACTCTTTCCAGTTGTGTTAACCAGAAGGCAGAGACAAAAAAATGTGACCTACCACATGTTCTACCTTTTGATAAGTTTAGTTGAAGCTGCATAGTATTTTCTATCCAGGTTTGTGGTTAAGTAAATAACTGCCTGATCAGTTCCTTGTCAACTTGGACAAAGCTTGTTTGCTAATTTTGCAATAAAGTTACTGTCTGACTATGTAAACATTTCTAAAATGCAGAGAGCAGTTTGGAGGTAGGATGATCCTCATCATTTAAGACTGCCTCAAAACTCAGAGGTCTCTGAATTTTACTTCTGGTTCCTATGAATCAATTGACTGGTGATTTTTGGGGGGCAACACACCAGTTTTAGCTTGAGTTTCTTATTTTGTACATTGGGGGTGATGAGACAATATATAGTCTTGCTTTGGTACTTTGAAAGAGCTGTAATTTCATCAGTATGTATACTGTCTATACACATTTATGATCTTAGATCCTTATAAATTGCCATGACAGAAAAATTCATGATCAATGGCTCAAGCTTCTGCTCATGAAATCTTTCTGTACTTAGCTAGGTAAATGCCAAATTACGTAATTTCTTATTGGGACTAGCCTTTCTGCTTTAGTAGAACCTTTCAGAGTTTATATTCCAATTGGCATAGCCATGTAGAACTCAGGGCAGCATTACTTCCATACCATGGTGAAGTTACAAAGTATTTCTGTCATGTCAAATAATGAAGATAAATAATGAAAATACTTTCAAATAGATTTTACAGTTAAAATATTAGATTTCTCTATAGTATGAGAGCCAGCATGATAGTGACAAAAATGAATTTAGAGTCAGGAGATTCTCATCCTCATCCTAACTCTCTTGCTTTTTTAGTTGTGGGTCTCATTTTTCTCACCTATAAAATGAGGATAGTAAGAATAAAAGTAAGTAGCAAAAGTATTTTTTAAAAAATAAACAATTTATGAAGGCTAGTATTATATGGAAATGGTCCTTTTTATATAGACTACGATAAGAGATCATAAACTCAATCTGATCTTGTCTAATGTAAAGTACAGGTAGACTATAGGAATCTGAAAAAACAAGAAGGTTTAATGGGATCATTAGATTTCAAACTCAAGAGTTAATAATGTGACAGAGCAGCCAAAAAGAAAGGAATGCAATATGATTATATTGAGAAAGCAGTAAGTATCTATTATGTAATCTTTATTAGACTACATCAGGAATACCATGTTCAGTTTTGGATGCCGAATTTGGGGAATGATATTAAGAAGGTGGGCTATAGGATTCTGGCATCACTCACTAGAGATTTTCTAGCATAAGCTAGATAACAACTTATTGGTAGTACTGTAGAATGGCTTCTCAGTCTGGTCTAGGTTGAACTAAATCACCTCTGAGGTCTTATTCATATTTGAAGTTCTGTGAAAAACTTTTTTACCTGATAATAACCTATATATTTGTTGCCAGAGGATCTGTCTAACTAAATATGAATTCAACAAATCAAGTTTTATTAAGTATCTGTGAAGAGTTTCATCATCAAAAGTTTGTCTCTTCTGGAAATGATTCTTTAACAAGAGTCATAAAAATATCTACTCAAGTAAGCATAGAGTTTCTATCAGACTCGGTGAAAGGAATTTCCATTGAAATGAAATCATTACATTTTGAAATTGAAGTATCACCACCACCCACCACCACCACCACCACCACCACCACCACCATCATCATCATCATCATCATCATCATCACCATCACCATCACCAGCATCATCATCACTATCATTGTTGTCATTCTTAGCAATGTCATTATAATCACTGTAACCCTTTGATTTAAAGAAAATAGCACCACCCAAATAGAACATGGAAATATTTGTCTTTATTAAGAGATCAAAGAAAAAGGGAAAAGATGTATATATACAAAAATATTTATATATTAGCAAGATAGTTTCAAAAAAACCTGGGGAGACTTATATGAACTGATGCAAAGTAGAGTGCGTAGAAGCAGCATGACATATTGCAAAATGGTCAAATGTGAAAGACTTAGCTGCTCTGATTAATATAAAGATCCAAGGCAGTTCCAAAGGACTCATGATGAAAAATGCTATATACATCCATAGAGAACTGATAAATTCTGAATACATATTGAAAACATGTTTTTAACAATTTTTCTTGCTTTTTTGGCAACATGGAATATGTTTTGCAAGACTTCAAGTGAATAAATGATATGATATTGCTTGCTTTCTCACTTATTGGGAAAAACAGGACTAAAGGAGAGAATTTGAAACTCAAAATTAAAAAAAATTTTAAAGAATATCTTTAATATTTTCCTTAGTTACATGTAATCACAATTTTTAACATTCTCTTTTTAAAACTATGATTTCCAAATTCTCTCCTTTCTATCCCCCTGTGTATTGAGAAGGCAATTAATCCAATATGGGTTATACATGTATAATCATGCAAAACATTTCCATAATAGTCATGCTGTGAAAGAAAATATAGAGCAAAAAAAACTCTCAAGAAAAATATAGTAATTTTTTTTGCAAGGCAATGAGGTTAAGTGACTTCCCCAAGATCACACAGCTAGGTAATTATTAAGTGTCTGATCTGGATTTGAACTCAGGTTATCCTGGCTCCCGGGTTGGTGCTCTATCCACTGTGCCCACTAGCTACCCCAGTAAAGTATGTTTTTTTTTTTCAAAAATGTATGCTTCAATATGTATTTCAACACCATCAGTTCTTCCTTGGGGATTGGATGTCATTTTTCA
Organism: Macrotis lagotis; assembly: GCF_037893015.1. Taxonomy (NCBI): domain Eukaryota; kingdom Metazoa; phylum Chordata; class Mammalia; order Peramelemorphia; family Peramelidae; genus Macrotis; species Macrotis lagotis. The sequence continues at coordinate 218,074,888 of NC_133664.1, read as the reverse complement.
TCATGAGTTTTTCAGAGTTGCCTTAGATTATTGTATTGCTGGAAATAGCTTCAGGCACAGCCAATCATCTTTCGGCATAAAAAAGAATGTTAAAACAAATAAAGTATATTTAACAAATAAAAAGAAAAAAAGTTTGATAAGAGAATAGGAGTCTATTTAGAAACTTAGAAAGTTGATGATTTCTGTAATGTTTCCTCCTTGGGTGGATTTTTATTTTGTTTTCTGGTATACTTGGACCAAACAAAAAGTTAACATATTGACATTACATTGAAAAGATGAAATATCATTCTAACACTTTTAAACCCTACCTAAAGAAACACTATAGGTTAAACTCATATAATAATCAAGCAGGAAAAAAGTGTCCTGATAAAGTATTTTTTCAACTATATAGGCTAATATTATTGAACTGTCTTTGGAAACCTTCAATATTGGTTCATAGACTATCCTAAATTTGAACTAAAGCCATAGATTGAACCATTAAATATAATTTTGAGTTGATAGTGACAGAAAAAAGAAATAAATATGCTTGTGTATAGCAATATGATATAACCTATGTCCAGAGGAATTAGTAAAAGCAAAGAAAGTTTAGAAAATAGAAATTAGAAATGCAAAATTTTTGAAATGTTGATATCTCTCCATATAAAGTAAGCTTCTGGCTCTCATTTGGCTATAAACAAATTCTATTTCTGAGTATTAGATATTTGATCAAAAGACTCAAATCAGCCTTTGGGTGCAATCATGATGAGGACAAGAGGTTATCAGTTGCAGCTATTGCAAAATAGTCTTGATAATATAGCTAAAGTTGTGAGTTTGTGTGTGTGTGTGTGCATGTGCATGTGTGAGTGTGTGTGTGTGTGTGTGTGTGTGTGTGTGTGTGTATGTGTGTTTTGAGGAGGTGGCTCAGTGTGGAGTTTGTTAACTAGTTTAGATTTCAACTTGTTTGTAAATTTTACTTTAGGAGATCACTAAAGGTAGGAGTTTAAAACAAGACCACCAAGATGAAAAGTGAGCAAATAATCTTATCATTCATTTTGTTTTAGGTGCCAGTGTTATGCAAGTTACTTAAGATCCTGATCCTGAAATATCTGTCTGCAGTATGTGTTCTGCTCCTTCAATGGTTCCTCAAACCCTCTCAAACTGAATCTAAACTACTGAATGTAGTGTCTACATTGGGGCAATAGTTCCACTGTTAGATACCATAGGCAGAGGAGGGAGGAAGTAAGGTGAGGGGGAATGATCATCTCACCTAAGCCCCTGACCACTTTCCATATCCCACAACTTTGATTAACTTAACAAAGATACTCATATTCCATTAAAGCATAATCTGGTGCTCAGAATTTGTTAATACCCCTCTTCATTTGTTATCATCTGAGTTGGGAAAAGTTCAAACCCTCACTTGGATTTATTTTAGATTATAAACTTAATAAGTTCAAGGGCTGTGTCTTATTCAAAAAATATCCATTGGTTTCTCTGGGGACCAGTATTCAAGTTTTTATCATAGACTTTTGTCTCTATGCTCCACTTTCAGTTTTTCTTTTCATTCATGCACTCTTTTAAAGGTTCATGTATATTCAGCATTGGATTGCCTTTCTACATTAAAATTGAAACAAAATCAGAGTCACATTGAACTCTGAATTTTCTGAATTTGTTTTACTTATAAATTAAGTAGCATAGCTCTGTTAACCATTTATGTTAAATTTTCATTTGAATTGATCATAAAATGAATTTGAGTCCCAACTACTATACCTAGGTCTGAATTTTTAAGAGTAAAGAAGAGTAACTCTTTTAAATACATAGTCTAGGATATAGGGTTCTTAACTATCTATACTTGATCTTGCAAACCAATTTGAAAAAGAATTAATTGAAACAATGGTTAATTATGGTGACTTAAATGGTTAGTTATTTTTCAAAAATGTTTGAATATGAAGATTCAGTTTTTAAATAAGTCCTAGATAGTTCTTTTGTAAAATTTATTTTTCCATAAGGAAAATATAGAAGAAAAGTCAGATGCCTTTCAATGTAGCTTCCTACCAGATTCTCTCTTCAAGGAGGGCTCTAGAGCAACTATCTTATAATTTCTCACCTGACTATCCTAACTTTAACATCCTCTCCTCTGGAATCTCATCAAACTGCAAGAACACAACAACTCTGAAACTAATTTTTCTTCATACCTCTTGCCCCTGGTGCCTCTTTCCCTTTCAGATGGGAGAGGATGGAGGGTAGACAGTGAAGACTTCTCAAATCCTCCATTTGTGGAAGGGACCCAGGGTAACCACATCATTGTTGCTTACTATACTGAACTCCAAAGGAGCTCATCATATCCATTTTCTTCCCCTCTTTTTTTAAATCTTTTTTTATATGTGTTGTCTTTTTTTTAATGTTTATCTTAGAGGCAAATAGGTAGTCTTACAGTGGGTACAGTGCATGGCTTGGAGTAGAGATGGACTGCAATCAAATTTATATTTATTTACACTTACTAGTTATGTGACCTTGGGTAAATCATAACCTCCACTTGCCTCAGTTTCCTCCTAAAATGGTCTTGCTGAGTATGGACTTAGCACAGTGCTAGAATATAGTAGACACTATGAAAGACTTTTTTTCTCTTACCCCTTTCCCATTAGATTGTGATTTCCTAGAGGGCAGAGCTACTTTTCCTTTTCTTGTACACAGTAGGTGCTTAATGAATGTTTATTGGTTGACTAACATGTGGCACATCTTCTCTCATTTATTATATCTTCCCTAGATATATTTCCCTTTCCCAATGTTTTTGAAAAAATAAGCCTATAGGTAGAAAAAATATTTTTATTAATAGTTTATCTATGCTGGGCACTTTATAAATACTGTATCATTTGATCTCACAACAACCATGCAAAGCAGGTGCTATTATTATCCCCATTTTACAGCCGAAGAAATTGAAGCAGATAGGTTAAATATGTTTCCAGGATCACATAACTAGAAAGTGTTTGAGACCAGATTTAAATTCATATCTTCCTGACTGCAGACCCTGTTCTTTCCAACATTTATAATCTTGTTGTCGATATAATTTCAATACTTTACAGTGTTCTTGGCAGCATAGAGTCCAAGAGTAGATGGATACTGAGAAAGAGTTTGGCCAGGCAATTGCTTTTAATTTCCTTTTTCCGGTGGTTAAGGGAAGGAAGAGATTGTTTCCAGATCACATCTTCTTTCTCTTACTATAGGGTTAAAGGGCATGGCATTCTGGCTTGGTCCTTGACCCCGACTCTTTTGGAGGTGGGAGAAATGCCTAAGAAGTTTTTGGTCTAAGGCACTTACTTGTCTAGTTACAACAGTGAATGACTTAATTTTGTTCTTAGAGTGAATTGGTCTGTACCATATGGATCATATCTTGGGTATTTTATGAACTAAAAAAATAAACAGTCATAACCATAAGAATTCTTTCATAGCTGACTTAGTCTCTAAAGCAGTATAAAACCCTTTCCTATTTTATCCAGAGAAGCATACTTCCATCCTGTTTAAATCCTGTGAATACCAGGTCACTTGTTGGTGTTCTCCATTTGAACTCTTCTTTGCATACAAATATATATTTGTATATGCATCAAAAATGTTATGATTTATTACACAGAAATTAATGAATAAAGAATAATATATTGAATCCTTATTGTGTGCAAACATGGGTTGAAGTCCTTGAGATGCAAAGACAAGTACCCTTAATTTAAGATGCTAACATTTTAACAGTTAGACAAAACATAGTATAGGAGAGTAGAGGACTTGGAGGGATACTTTGATTTGGAAATTTAAAGGAATGGTTCTTGTAGTATGTGGGCATCAATTGACATATTCTTTCCAGGAGCAATGATAGAATTCATTTGATTAGAGTTTCAGAACTGGAAAGGAACCTTTGATCCAGCAATACCATGGCTAACTGAATCCCAAAGAAATAAAAAAAATATCTATCTGTACAAAAACATTTATAGCAGCTCTTTTTGTGGTGGCAAATAATTGGAAATTGAGGGGTTGCTCATCAGTTATGGAATGACTGAACAAATTGTGGCATGTGAATGTAAAGAAATATTGTACCATAAGAAATGATGAGCAGGAGGAAAGATAATGCCTGAAATGAAAGAAAGTTAGAATTTAAGCTCTTACAGGTACTCCCAAACTAGAAGGTTCTTCAATATGGGTCCAGTGATAGAATATTTCTCCCATCTAAGGACAAGATTAACTAATAAGGAAATCACAAGTCATTGCTGTTTTGAAGTAGACATTCTAAAAGTATAGAAAGACTGGAGAAATTAATATGAGATTAGATTATGCGGCAGTGTTTTGCATAGAAACTGTGATGAATTTATATAAACAAAGGCATTTATTTGCTTCAAATAATAAGAGCTGATATTTACATAGTGTTTTAAAGTTTGCAGTATGTTTTCATATATATTATCTCATTTGTTCCTCAAATTCTTTTGGGATGATATTGTTGCTATTAAGTTTCAAAATAAGGAGGAAAATCTCCCTCATTGTTCTATTAGGACTATTTGAAACTACTTTAATAATGAAATCATCCTTTAAAAATAAATGATTTTTTTCTTTGAAACTCAGTCAATCAGTAACAACAGGACTTTTACAATTTTCTGTTTCTTAAAGATCATGATTATTTGCACTTGACAAAAAAAAACAAAGGAGTGAGAAAAATAAAACATGTTAATGAAAAGATAAGCAAAATATATCCAATGTTCAAAAGTACAAAATGAATTCCAAATTAGTTCCAAAAGCTTAATTTTAAAAAGGAAAAATGATTATTTGACAGCACTAAATTTTACTCTTTCATGAGAAAAACATTTTAAAAGACATTTTATTGTTTTTCTATACAATTATCAATTGAGAATTGACAGAATTGTTATTATAAAGTATTATTGCTGACTGGACACCCAAGCACATACTACTATTATTATTTAAAAGGCAAAGAAAACTTATGTAAATTGAGTTTTTAAATAATACATTTCTTGTCTTTCTTTTGGAATAGCAATTTGTATAGGTTATAGGTATAGGTTAAACTTACTAAAACAGCTCTTTATCTTTCCAGGAACTCAGGTGCACATTTTTCAACTCTGCATTAAGAACTGTGGGTTTTGATGTAGTGGAGAATGTGGGGTCAGGACACCTGGATTAGACTGATCTCTCAAACATTTATTATTTGTGAACTCACTATAGGCAAACCTCTTCTACTTTATGAGCCTTAGTTTCCCATCTGTAAAAATCTCATGATAATAGATATGGGATTGTTGTAAGGAAAATGATTTGTAAAGCTTAAAGTGATACACCAATGTGAATTATTAACAGTTATAAGGAACAAAGAAGAAAACTTTAAAGTAGCTGAAATATTATTTATGTTTTATTTAAACACAATGATATTTTAAATAACTATTACATTCCTGCTACATTGGGGTCCTTTCCTCATATCATTTGAATAGTGGCAGCAGATAAAGATGGTACTGAATTTTAAATTTTGCAACTTATCCATGAATACTTTCCATGTTGTGGAATTTTGTATGATTTCTAGTTTCATTCTGTTTATAACTTTATTTTGCCAATCAATATTAAAAATACTTTCTAGACAAATGAAATTTTTTTCTCTATTTTGTTTAAAGGAATGAATGTAGGAAACAATCTGACTTTATAATTTTTGTGGTGATTCTTTTTACCTGACTTCCAAAACAAAATCTGTCTTGTTTACTCCTGTATGAAAATTCTTTTAAAAATTAACCTTTTGAGGTTCTATTTGGGAGCTAATCTATATTATTTTGATTTGGTATGACAGTAAGCTATAAAAAAATTTCAACCACAGTGTACTTGTATTAATGCCAAATTCAGAAAGCAAATAGAAGCTGGTGTAACTGATGTTTAAACTAAATGTGCACCTGTAAATTGATTTGATAGTTTTGTTTTGTTTTGTTTTTTTTAAAAGAGCTGACGCAAGTTAGACAAAGGGAGGTGTTGGGATGGAGAAGTGTTGGTGATTGGCTAGTTGGGTTCACTCCCACATGTCTTTAAATCTTTGTCTAGTTGCACAAAGTTTCACATAAGTAAACTCTTTTACAGGTATATGTCAGTCCAAACATTAAAGAAAGGAGGGGAAGATTGGATGGTTGGCTTGGAGGTAAAGCAAATTTTTAAAAAATGAATGTTCTTACAAATTCGTATTTAATTAATATTATTATTTTTTCATTTCTAAAATTAATTGCTTAAAGAAAATAATTTAAGCATTTTGCCTTCTTTTGAAAATATTAAATATCATGCCTAAAATTTATTAAGATACCTGTTACTCTGTATTTTTTAAGATAATAATTTGGAGGTTTGGACAAAAAAATGAATGAACTAAGCAATAAGAAAGACTAAAACTTTGGAAATGATCAATTAATAATATTTATATGCAACTTCTAGTCATTGTGTTACAATTAAAATAATTTTTTAGAAGAAATTTTTAAAAGAAGGATGCACTTTGCGACTTTCCATTTAATTGAAAACTCATTTTAATTAAAAGAAAAGAGAGAAATATCATATAGCATAACATGGTTCAATACGTCTGAATATGTTAATGTATCTCAAGTTAGTGATTTAATTAAACACCAAGCTGTTCTCAGTGAATTTGCTTTTCTGTCATACCATGGAATAGATAAAACCTAAATGAGATACCAAATTTTGATGAAAGGGAATCAATTATATATAAAGGTGTATATTTTTCTGTGTCAATTTATAAAATAATTGATACTGGTCTCATTAAAATAATTCAATCATATTTTGGTAGTTCAGTTAAATGAAAGTAAATGATTGTGATTATTATTTATGGGGGGGGTTCCTAGTATCCACAATTAAACATTAAATATAACATCAGGCATTTTCTTAAGAACCTTCTTTTAGTCCCTACTATTAGACAGAATATGAATGTTTAGCTTTTGACAAGTGATATAAACATTAAGCAAGTGATGTAAAACACCTTATTTCTTCAGATTTTCATATCAAGTAAATGCAGTGCTTAGGTTGATATTAAAAATAGTGATTAAAAATCATTTCTGATACTTTAAATAAAAAGAAATTATTTGATATTAATAGTAAATCTTTAGCATTAATTTTTAAGTTTTTAGAGACCATATATTATAGAATTTTCAGCATAAATAATAATTTATGAAACAAATTTCTAGTAAATGTGTTTCATTAGTAAATGAAGAGGCAGGAATTGGAGCAGGCAGTAAGTAGTAAAACCGTAGAAGGAGCACTGGGTTTAAAGTCAGACAATTTGGGTTTGAATGTAAACAAATTATTTCACTTCTCTGGGTTTATTCTTTCTTTAAAATAAGAATTTTGAACTAGATCCCTTTCAACTCTTAAGTACAATGATTCAGACACAATTTTGACTCTGTCAGACTTTACAGTTTGTTATATATTATATCCTCCATGTTATGGCTATACATTTCTGAAGTTATAAAAGTACTTTAGCATGTTTGAAGAAAAAGTTGAAAGAATACTGAGGGAAAGGCAAACTGAGAGTCGTCCAAGAACCACTATTCCATCTTGCTTTTTCTTTCCAACTCTCAATTCACAAAATGATGAGCTGAAAATGTAGAAAATGCAACTGTCAGTAAAATAAAGAATAAAAATATGTAAAAAGTTCAATATATGAATATATGCACACACACACACATATATATTTATATGTATAATATAAATATATATGTGTGTGTGTGTGTATAAAACATGTTGTAAACATAGTTGTAAAACCCCCAGAAATGAACTGAGGTCTGTTCCACCTCTATGCAAAGTAGGAGGGCCCCATTAGCAATTTATCTGGGAAGGTGAGGCAGGCAGAATCCAAGACTGTCAAGGTTGGAAGATTTCTTCTATGTCCAAGATGATTTATATCTATCTGCTACTCCTCAAATATATCTTGTTTAGGAGTATACTTTTCAGGGGTTCAAGAGAGGCATTTCATTAATTGCTCTTAGGAAGGAGTATAAGCCTTAACTTACATTTGCCAAGTTAGCCCATTCTCACCAAACTTTGTTTAGGCAAAAGACCATCACAAATAGTGGTGTCTGAGGCTAGATTTGAACTCATAATTTTTTTTGACTTTTGGATTCGGCATACTATCTATTGGACCAGTTAGCTTTTCTCACTAAGATTAGGGTTTACCAAATAATGCAGGAGAGTAAATGAGTTATTTAGCTGGGAGTAAGATAAAATCTCAGCTCAAAGCAGCAAGGAGAACAGTCCCACTCAGGAGAGGTCTGCTCTCAGCACTCTATATTTTTTTTTTGTTTTTTGTTTTTTGCAAGGCAATGGGGCTAAAAGTGGCTTGCCCAAGGCCATACAGCTAGCTAATTATTAAGTGTCTGAGGCCAGATTGGAACTCAGGTACTCCTGACTCCAAGGCCAGTGCTCTATCCACTGTGCCACCTAGTCGCCCCTGCACTCTATATTTGTAAACCCTGAAAGTCCATGACTCTGAGGGCTCTAGTCTGTGCCAGTCAAGTTTCTCTCAATGGACTTTTTTATAGGTATTCTCTTAATTAGTTTCCACAATCAACACAAGGAAGACTCGTACGACAAGTACAAAGCAATGTACTCAGTATTCTTTTAGTCAGTCAAAAGTCAGCAATATAACACAAAGATATCATTCAGGGCACTTCTCATGGAAGTGTTACAAAGAAAATTAGACCAAAAAATAAAAATAAAAAACCATTAAAAACCAGTTCACTACTTTGCATTGTGGTTAATCATTCTGTATCTCTGGTTTACCACTTTTCATGAACTAGAAGGCACAATTCAACATCACTCTTCTGCTGTTGTGATTGGTCATAGTTTTTGTCTTTTTCAAACATGGTAGTCATTTTATAAATTATTCAATTCATTCTGCTCATTTTATTCTGCTTTAGTTTATATCTCTTTGAAATTGATAATTGTTTTTCTTATGATTACTCCTTCCTAGACACTGCCCTTCCCTTCAAAACTCCCATTTCTTCCTCACTATAACAGTGCCCTTGTCCTTGTTTCCCTATTTAACTAATGCATTTCTCTCTCAAATCCCATTCATTTTCATAGATGCAGGAATTCAATGCAAATTATACCCATTATAAAGTTCTCATCTCCCATTAAAGAATATCTTTGTTCCCCCTCCCATGAAAGTGGAATGTATTCCCTACTATCACTGAATTGATATTTTTTCTTTTTTTCCCGTTTTAATTCTTCTCTTTGCCAACTCCTGTAGACCCTGTTCTTCTTGAGAACTAAAGTAGTTATTTTCTCTTCATTTTTAACCTTTACTTTATAAGGCTACATCAAATATTCCCTTCTGTTTTCTTTCTCCCCTTTCCCTTTAATGTGCACCACAACTGTTTGATTTGATCCTACAAAGTACAATTAACCTCTAAATGGAATGTTATGAAGTTTGACTCATATTGTTTCAGGTCTCCTTCTCCTCTACCATCATTTCTATTTGACTTTCAATCACTCCTTTCTTTGTGTACTTTTAGAAAGAACTCTCCTAATGGCTTCTCTTTTATAATTTTGCTGTTCTTTCTTGTTCTTGTCCACTCTCGTTCTTTCTCTTTTTAGTTTTTCCTTCCTTTTTTTCTGAAGTAATTTATTTCATTACCTGTGCCTTTCTTGGTTTCTATATTTTTTCCCTCAACTATTTGCAGCAAATGAATCTTTTACTGCATTTTTTTTTGCAAATGATTAAAACACAAATTTTGCAAGGTATGTAATCTTAGGTGACATATTGACTTCCTTTGTTATTTGTAGCATGTTTTCCATTTCCTCTGGTGGGTTCTTATGTTATTTGAATTTCATTTGCTTTATATTTGAAGGTCTTTCTCCTGATCACTTACGGAATTTGTGTTTTGTTATTAAAATTGTCAAATTTATTTACTCTATATCTTAAAATTTTCAGCATAAGCTTTTTTTGAGGTGATTCATAGTTTCTTTTGATTGGCACTTTGTTTTCTGTGTTCCAAAATTCTAACCATTTTATTATGTTATTTCTTGCCCTAAAGTATTTAGGTTTTTTGATTTGTCATGTTCTTTTGGATACCTTTGATCCTTAAATTGTCTGTATGCATCTTATTTTCATAGTCAATTAATTTTGTTTATATAAAGGTTATGTATTCTTCAAGTGTTGTGTCTTCTCTTCCTATGGGTTTTTGTTTTGTTTCTATATAGACACATTTTCAATCAATTATTTTGTTTCTTTAGTTTCAAATTTGCTTTTATTCCAATTATTTCTGCTACGCAAGTCATAATTTCAAATTTTTGATTCTCTATTAATTCATTTAGGATCATAATGCTACAATTTCATATTCTGCCTTCTCAAGTGTTGATCATGCTATTTTGTTTTGCAATATTTAATCATGAATATCTTACTGCATTGAGCTGATTTGGAGGTTGTATTCTCTTTTTACATTTTTATTTTCCCTGTCTGTCTGCTTGTGTTCAAGATCTTTGACTGACCTTTTTTTTGTTTTGAAATCTTGGGTAATTTCAGTATCTTTTTATTTTTATCTCCCTGTTTCTCACTTTCCGAGTTCTTAGAAATTAAATGAATTGCAGTACAAAATGGACCATATTAGTGGGGGAAATCTCAATTTATCCCTCTTAGAACTAGGTAAATCTAAACATCAAATAAAAGAGAAAAATGTTTATAAAGAGATAAATAGAATTTTGAAAAAGTTATATATGAGAAATCTTTGGAGAATATTAAGAAGGGATATAAAGGAATGTTGAATATTGTAAGTAGTTTGGCACCAGACTATCAATACATTGATCATGTATTAGAGCTTAAAAAACTCATAAGTAAATGCAGAAGAAACAGTAGATGCAAGAAACAATAATTCTATAAAATATATTTGAAGCATAAATTAAAAATCAGTTGGAAATTAATCTAATCCTAAAAATTAGTAGATTAAAGAACATAATAAAAATAATCAGATAATCTATCAAAATTTGTGGGATGTTGAGTGGCTAGGTGGCACAGTGGATAAAGCACTGGCCCTGGAGTCAAGAGTACCTGGGTTCAAATCCTGTCTCAGACACTAAATAATTACCTAGCTGTGTGGCCTTGGGCAAGCCACTTAACCCCATTTGCCTTGCAAAAAACCTAAAAAAAAAATTGTGGGATGTTGCCAAAGCAGTACTTTGGGGAAAATTTATATCTCTAAACTCTTTCATCAATAAAAGAGAGAATAGAAAAACAGCAAATTCAAAATCTCCACTTAAGCATAAAAATAAAAAGCCTTTTAAAGAAAAGTTATCAAAATTTAAAAAACATTGAATTAATAAAACTAGGAGGTTTTTTTTTTAAACAATACTACTGGGGCAGCTAGGTGGCGCAGTGGATAGAGCACCAGCCCTGGAGTAAGGAGTACCTGAGTTCAAATTCCACCTCAGACACTTAATAATTACTTAGCTATGTGGCCTTGGGCAAGCCACTTAACCCCATTTGCCTTGCAAAATCCTAAAAAAAAAATAAATTAAAACAATACTATAAAATAGATAAAATATTGGCTCATTTTATTTTAAAAAGAAAGAAGAAAATCTAAATACAAATATCAAAAATTAAAAAGGTGTTTGCTCTGGGTACGTTTTGACTGGAGGAGGGAAGTGACCTAACTGAGCAATGACTGGGGTTCATGGTACCTGAGAGTTTTTCTGTCTTCTGCTCCTGCTAAGCTTTCAGACAGGTTATCTTAGATATTCTAGTAGTCCCATTTATTATTCTTCACCCTCAGTCATTCCAGCTGTATTTTGGAAAGTGAGATTATATTGTCACGTATTGATTTCTCAATAGAGTAGACTTTTGAGAACTTCTGTCATTTTAAAATCAAGCAGAAATACAAAATCATGACTTATGAGCAATGCCAAGGTTCAAGATGTAGGAGATAGATAAGTATTAATGAAGTGGGCTTGAGCAGTTGCATTTATGTATTCGTTAAAGATCTCTGAATCTCTTCCTTTTGGATCTTCATCTTTATGTGAAACTGTCCTTGAAGTATCCAATTTTACCTTGAAATTATGTAATGGTAAGCTGCTTCCTAAGGATCTGATGCTTATTTCTGTTGTAGAAAGGCAAAACTATCAAAAATGTGAAGTCACCACAAGGTCTGCTTCCATTGCTTTGCATAACTAGTTTGGCAGTTGAAGCTATCCAACAGGGTGATCCTGAAAGTGAGGTCAGACCTACCAAGCGTGCCAGAAGTCAACTTGCTCAAGACCAACTACCTTCTCAGGGAAAGAGACCTTTGAGGTTATATGTACAATTAAAGATGTAGCACAGAAACTAAAAACTGGCATTTTGGTGATTATGCTTAAGAATGTCAGCACATATTGAGTATGAGTTCAGTGAGAGTTAATGATCTGGAGTCTTCATGTGTTTTGCAAAAAATACTTTTGAATTTGCATATGTTGTAGTAACCTTAAAAGTAGTAGAAAAAGGATTAACATTTTCTCCAAGATGACTACCACAATTTTTATAAATGATATATAGATAGACTTAGTGGTAGAATGTGAACTATTTCCCAAACCTGCACAGCTTCAATGGATAAATATGAATGGAACAGTGACTGACAAATGGGATCATTATACCAAGCCAGGAAATCAGAGAATCATCAAGATATGTAAGTGAACTTTACCTTAATAGATTAAAGGAAACCGAAGGAGGCCCTTATACCTTTTCAGTGTCTAATTCAGAAGTTAGTGCCTCTGTAACATTTAATGTTTATGTAAAGACAAAACCAGAGCTTCTTATATAATGAATGATCTGCCTCAGTGGGTAGCATTAGGATTTCCTGAACCTGCAATAGCCAGGTATTTTTGTCTAGAAACTGAGCAGAGGTGTTCAACCAGTGGATGTGAAGATAAATTCATCCGTGCTGGAAAAATAGTGGTTGAAAACACCATTGATTTGGATGCATTTAAAAGCAAAGACTTCTAATGATTTTGGCAAGAATTCAGTCTTTTTTTTTAACTTTCTTATTAAAGATTGTGAGCTCCTTAAGACTTATATAAACCGATGCAAAGTGAAATGAACAAAACCAGGCAAACAATGTACACGCTATCAGCAATATTGTGCAATGATGAATTATGAATGACTCAGCAACCTAATAATTCAAGACAAGTACAAAGGACTCATGAAGAAAAATTCTATCCAGTTTAGATAAAGAACCGATGGATATTGAACCCAGATTGAAGCATATTTTTTTCAATTACTTGATTCTTTCTTGTGTTATTTTTCTTTTGATCTGTTTCTTTTTCCAAAACTGAGACTGATGTGGAAATGTGTTTTACATGATAGCACATGTATAACCTACATCAAATTGCCTATCACTTTTGGAAGAGGTGAGGGGAGGGAGTGAGGGAGAAAAATTTGGAAGTCAAAATCTTATAAAAATGAATGCTAAAATTTTCTAGATATGGAATTGGCAAAAAATAAAATGCTTTGTTAAAAAAAGAATGTGAGTTCCTTGAGGGAAGAGATCATGTTTTAGTCTTTGAATACTGCTGCTACTTAGTAAGTGCTTTAATAAATGCTTGTTGATTGACCTTATTCAAAAAAAAATAAAAAAGGTGAATTTACAACCAAGGAAGAGAAAATAAAAATAATTATTAGGAGTTGTTTTGTCCAACTATAAAAAATAAAACATAACATAAATGAAATAGATATTTACAAAGATATAAATTTCCCTAAGGAACAGAACAGAAATAGAATACAAAAATAATCCAATATTGGAAAAGAGAAATTGAATAAACCAAAAATGAATTTTCTAAGAAAAACATCCCATTAACAGATAGATTTATTATTCTAACAAGCATTTCAAGAACAATTACAATATTATATAAACTATTTGAAAAATAGGTAAAGGAATACTACCATATCCTGAAACACAAATATTGCCTTTATCACTAAAGCAAAGAAAGTCAAAACAAAGAATGAAAACTGTAGACCAGTTTCTCTAATGATTACTGATGCAAATATTTTAAATAAAAATGATATCAAGGAGATTATAGTAGTATATCACAATGATCACATAAAATGTCCAAGGAATGCAGGGGTAGTTCAATGTTAGAAAAACTATATCAATATCAATAACAAAATAGTAATAGATACAAGAAAAGACTTTTTGGCAAAATATAATACCCATTCCTGCTAAAAACAACTCTGAGGTACCATCTCGCATTCACTGTTGACAAAGCTCTGAGTGCAATCATTCTGAAAAGTAATTTGGAACTAGGCTTATATTCTAAGAACAAGCAATACCTAATAATAATAATAATAATAATAATAATAATAATAATATCTCAATATAAACGGTCTTTTACCTCAAAGCAGTTCAAAAAAGGAGGAAAAGGATCCATATAGTGAATCTTTTTGTGATTCCAAAGATTGAAAATTGAAGGAGTGTTCATTAAATTGGTAATGACAGAATAAATTATGGTGCATGAATGAGTTGGAATATTATTATGATTTAAAGAATGTCTTTCCAAAAGAACATGTAACTTATTATTGTAATCAATCAATAAACATTTTTAAGAGCCTACTATGTGCTAAAGCACTTTATTAACATGGGGGGGGAATAAAAAGAGTCAAAAGAAGCTTACAATCTAGGGGCGGCTAGGTGGCATAGTGGATAAAGCACCGGCCCTGGAGTCAGGAGTATCTGGGTTCAAATGCGGTCTCAGACACTTAATAATTACCTAGCTGTGTGGCCTTGGGCAAGCCACTTAACCCCGTTTGCCTTGCAAAAAAAACCCTATAAAAAAGCTTACAATCTAATGGGAGAGACAATCTGCAAACAAATACATACTAAGCAAGCTATATACAGGATAAGTAGGAAATAATTAACAAAGGGAAGGCACTAGCATTAAGAAGATTTGAGGAAAGTTTCCTATTGAAAGTCAGATTTTAGTTAAGACTTAAGGAAGCCAGGGGCATTAGTAGTTGAAGCAGTGGAGGGAGAGCATTTTGGTGGAGTCAACAAAAGAGAATTCCCAGGATTGAGAGATGGAGTGTCTTGTTCATGGAACAGTAGGACACCAGTGTCATTGGATCAAAGAGATGAAAGCAGTCTGGAAAGGTAGAATGAGGCTAGGTTATAAATGACTTTGAATCACCCACCACAATTCCAACAGACTCAGGACCTCCATATAGAGAATTGATGGACTCATTGAAGCATAATTTTTTCTCTTTATTTTTTCTTATCTTTTTTTGTTGGGGGTGGGGTAAGGCTAATGTGAGAATTTATTTTGCATATTACATACTTGTGATAAATTTTGGTTTCTCATTGGATGGGGAAGAGAGTTAAGAAGTCATTAGTTTAAGGAATCTGCAATGAGATAGCACCTCTACTTCCACAGCTTGAAATGATCTTTAGTGAAATGAATTTGTATGAAAAAACCTTTTTTGCTAAAGGTAGAATTTAAACAATCTTCATCCTCTCAATCCACCCCTCACCCCCCTTCTATCCACATATCCTTGATCTGGCTGACCTATGGGACCAAGCAGACCCCAAATCTATTCAGTCTATGTGATAATCCTTTAGATAGTTGAAAATCTCGATCAAATCTCCTTCCTTAGTCTTCTCAAAAAGAAAAAAACCCAACAATTTCCTTTAATTGATCCTTATGTTATATAATTTCAAAAAAAACCATAACTATCTGGTTGCCTTCTTTCGTAATGCTCTATCTCATCAACATTCTTCCTAAAGGTAATGCTCAGAAAATGAATATGATATTCAATGTATGGTCTAACCATCATAAATTATAGTAGTGCCATCATTTCATCTTGGATGTAGTTCTAGTAATAGCCTAATTGCATTAACTGTTGGTTTTCTTTCAGTTTAGAATTGAGTAAAACCTCTCTACCTTTTTTTGGCATGGATTGTCTTCTAGACATACTTTCCACATCTCATACTTTTTCAGTTTAAGTGTTGAATCCAAATAAACTTATTGATTCAATTTCATTTTAAAAATATTACTGCTACTGTATACAGTATTCTCTAAGTTGTGCTCATTTAACTCTTCATTTTGGGGGGTAAGTCTTTCCTTGTTTTTCTAAAATCCATTGAGCTCATCATTTCTTTTAGCATATCACCATCACCATTGTATAAAACTTGTTCAGCCTTTCCTCAACTGATGGACATCCCCTGCAATTTGCTAACACAAAGAGAGAGTTGAAACATTCTGTAACATTTTAGTTCTTTTCCTTTTCCTTTTTCTTTGATCATCTTTAAATAGTCCAAGTAGTGGTATTGCTGGGTCAAAAGGTATACGTAATTTAATAATTCTTGGGCATTATTTCAGATTGCTGAAATTGTTGGATTAGATCACAAAATGGTTGGATCAGTTCACACTTCTACCAACAATAAATTAGTGTCCTTACTTTGGGCAAATAAGTTATTTTGCCTATTATGAAATACACAAAATAGCTCCAAATGATATATGAAGTCTCAAGGACACTGTCTGCATCCAGAGAAAGAACTGATAAAGAGTATGCATAGAATTATTTTGCAAAAGTAAATCTATTTGTGTTCATTGCTAGCCATCTCTAGGGTGGGGGAGGGGAGAAAAAAAATTTACAATAGATTGGAATTTCATGTGCAACCATATTTATTATTGTACTGTGTTATGAAAATTCTTGTTTTATTTCATAAATGAAAAAGGAAATTTCATTTTAGATACATCCTTCTAGTTTGTCAAAATTTTTCTCATTCCACTCAATATATTAAACATATCTTTCAATTTTATATCATATAATAATTTGAAAGAATGTCATCTATATTTCTAGTCAAGTTATTATTAAAAATTAACATAATATACAACCCAATGGCATTATATTGAAGATTTTCACTCAAGTTAACATTGTCCATTACCATTCTTTATCAAAGATTTACCCATTTTTTCCATACTTACTATTGCTCCACTTTGCTAAATGTCACTGGATAAATAGACCTGTGCTCTAGTTCCAGCTCTTATACTAACTGGCTCTGAGCCAATTCACTTTTTTTAAGACTCAGGTTTTCCATTCATAAAATGAGGAAGTCATACTAAATGATCTTTGAGGTCCCTTACAACTTTGAATATTTGATGAGGGTTATCTTCCAATTCTAAGATCTCATGGACCTCAATAATGGATTTTTAAAATGAGAGTGTGGGCTTAGATTGGAGGCAAGAACTCCTTAGTATGATCCAATCTAGAGTAGAATGTAATTGGGATATGTTTAACAAAATAAATAGAAACAAGAAAGATAATATTTTGTGCTTTTCTAACTCAATATGCAACTGCAGGAATCCATTTCTAGCTGACTTTGACATCGCTATTCCAGATGACCTTTGAGATCTCTTTAGGCTTTAGATCTGTATTATGCAAAGATGGTACTGTTTTCTGATTTCAGAATGTGCTATAAATTAAGCATTTTGGGTGAGACTTCTAACTCTTTCAACTAATAATTTAGGAACTGAGACAATGGTTTTCTTAAATTATCCCCAGAATGAGTGGTGAGAAAAAAATCTAGTAATAGTAAATCATAAATTTTTTATCAAAAATTCTACTTTTTACTTGCTTTTATTTGAAGTATAGAGTAAAAATGGCACAATGATTAAGCGCTAGAGTTGCACTCAAGAATTCCTATTCTATTTCCATCTCTTA
The DNA here is from genome assembly GCF_037893015.1 of Macrotis lagotis. Lineage (NCBI taxonomy): Eukaryota > Metazoa > Chordata > Mammalia > Peramelemorphia > Peramelidae > Macrotis > Macrotis lagotis. The sequence continues at coordinate 218,057,217 of NC_133664.1, read as the reverse complement.
ACACTTAACCTACTGGTCTATTAAATCATAGTATTCAGATATGAGTTGCAATCTTTAGGTAGCATCTATGTGTGTGTGTTATGTGTCTGTGTATGCATGCACATGTGCATGCATCCATGTGGATGTGCATGAGTATAAAATTCCATGTTTACAACTGAAATCACAAATATATGGCTTTATTTGTACTTGAACTTTCTAATATGCAGAAGCTTCATTTCTTTTATATATCATTGTAATAAACAAATTGAGCAATTCATGTTCATTTTCTGAAATTAAGGAAGTTTAATGTTATTGTATGTTCCATTTGCAGAACAGTGTTCAGAAAGTCAATATATGTTGGTAGAAAACTCAGATTCAAGATATAGCCCATTGTTTGCACTGAAGAAGCTGCTGTAGAGACTAGGAAATGTTGACAATTCAAATGGATCCTACAGAACCACAAAAAATCAACATCCAATTTGATGACAAAAGCAGTAGTGGAGAAAGTGTCCCTGACAGCTATATTGAGATGGTCAGTTCAGTAAAGGCCCCTATTAAAAGGTAAGTCATTGACAATAATCAGAAGCTGCATGAAAACTAGAGACTGGAAGCCAGGGGTTCATTTGGAAGATTCATCTCCATTATATGCCTGGACTACAGGGATATAGATTTTGGTGGTCTCATTCTAGCCTAAGCTTAATGCATAATAGAGGAAATACACCATTAGATTTTTTTTTAATTGTGATTATATCAGTGTGTTTTTTCCACTGATATGGATCAAAATACTTCCAGACCTTATTCAATGGATAATGAGCCAGAATCAATCATCACAAATGGCCATGTGCGTCTGTAGGCAGGCTGGTCCTTACACTACATTGCCAGCCCCAGTTCTGAGGACTTTTTACCCTGATGAGACCTGCCAGAGATGGCATTACAATGGAATAGCCTTCCAAAGTCTACACACCACAATGAGGCATCAGAATAGGAGAGTGATGAAAAATTGTTCACTTGCTTAATCAAAGTATTTCACTTAATCATATACTTAAAATACTTTATAAAAGATTTTAAAATTGGAGGAGGAGAAAAAACTGAAAAATAATTTTTTACTATATAGCACAAAATACAGTCAGTGCATCAGAATTCAAGTCCCAGTTCTCCTGTTTATAAGCTATGAAAAATTTATAAATTCACAAAAGGTCTCTAGATGAGTCTCAGTTTCTTTGGGCCTTGCCTAACTAATTCAAAGGGTTACTACAAGAAGAAAACAACTCAGGGAAGTTAAGTGACTCATCTGTGATCACACATCTAGGAACAGAACTGAGATTTGAATCCAGACATGTTCACTAATCTTTTCTTCAATCTTTCTGTTTTACTAGAAAATATATATTGACTAAGACTTCACAATTGAAATTTTGCTTAAGAAGGGAGAGGAAAGGGGCAGCTAGGTGGCAGTAGATAGAGCTCCAGCCTTGGAGTCAGGAGTACCTGAGTTCAAAACCAACCTCAGACACTTAATTGCCTAGCTGTTGTGACCTTGGGCAAGTCATTTAACCCACTGCCTTGCCAAAAAAAGAGGAAAACTGGAGAGAGGAAGGTAGTATCCCAGAGAAGTATTTGTCTCTATGAGGAAAGGTGATAAACTAGGGTTGATGGAATATATAATCAGAGCTGCAACTAAGAATTCTGTCACTTGGGATCTAAACAGTTGTGAAAGATGAGTAGAGGAAGTAAAGAGGGTTGATTAAAAGAAAATCATTGGTGCAATTACATCAGGAAAAGCATTGACTTATCTTCTAGAAGGTACTATTTATACTCCCATAGGAACTGGGGGATATACTTATGAAAAACTCACTCTGGATGTATAGAAGAGTTTGGGTATAAGGAAGATTTTGTCATACATGTATGATGTAAAATTACTATTTCTCTAAAAGTTAAGCGAAAAGTTCAGTGTGTTAAGGACCAAGCTCATATTAATAAAGTGTACAATATTAAAAATAGCACTTATTTAAAATAAGACTGATAATAATTAATGATAATTAAATGATAAAAGTTCTTAATTTATGCTGAACTTTCCAAGTGATCTGGCATTCTTAATATCAATTATTCCTTTCCTTACCTCTTTCTCCATTTTATTTAGTTTGTCTGTAAAATAAGTATACTTTCTAAGCATTTGTTGATATGTTTTATTATTTTCCTCTTTCTTGTTTGAGTTTAGTCAATTTGCTAACGATGAGGAAAGCCAGAAGTTTCTGACAAGTGGACTTCAAAGCAAAAAGAAGTTGGTAGACTATGAAGAAGAACATGTAAGTTAATTCATGCTTTTAAGCACATAAAAACAGGAATCAAGGATGTCAGGTCTGTCTGAATCTCTATGGGAAAAACAGTATGACTGAAATTTTCCAAGGCTTTCATCAGCACATTCTTTGTTTATTCAGGTCTTCATTGGAATAAAGGCTAGTGTTTTTTTTGCTGTTCACCATATGTCTGTATAATTCATTTGTGGTGTTAGTTGTTTTGTAAAGAAAAAAAAATTACTATAACTCAAATATAAACTGAATTCATACTTAAGGCCCTAGTTTTTCTCTTGCATTATATTATACAAAATATTTTCTTTATTTAGATCCTAATGAAATCATTAGGATCCAAATATATGCATATATGCATATATATGCACATGTATAAAATTTATTTAAAGCCTACTGAAACAGCATTCCACCCAAAATCACATGTTTTATTCCTAGTAATTCTATTTTGGTCATGCCTCAGACTTTTCACCAGTAAAGATATTGTAAGGAAATGATGAAAATGCCAATAATCAAAATAGGGTTACCTTCTGCAAATGTTTGATTAGAATGCTCACTTTTTTCCAAGCATCCTGGAACCACATCTTTTGGAATGTCATCATTCAACCTCAGTAATGCCATTATGGGAAGTGGAATCTTAGGACTGTCATATGCTATGGCCAACACTGGAATAATACTTTTTATGTAAGTGTCTAATATATGTATTATGTTTTTCAGTTATTCAATTTAAATGATCTTTGTATAAAGGATATACATTTGCAAGGTATCAATAAATTATATCACTTTTAACAACTCTTTAATAATTGAAGTAGTCTGATGATGGAAAAGTGAGACCAATAGAATGTATGGGGAGAGACCTCGTCTTTGGGTCCTTATCATTCAGCATGGTATCTTCAATATAACAAATTTGTAATAATTAATATTGAAACTTGTTTGGAAGTCAAAGATGAGAAAATATACTTCCTCATTTCTCTTTAAAATTTCTGGGTTGAGGGGCGACTAGGTAGCGTAGTGGATAAAGCACCAGTCTTGGAGTCAGGAGTACCTGGGTTCAAATCTGGTCTCAGATACTTAATAATTACATAGCTGTGTGGCCTTGGGCAAGCCACTTAACCCCCATTTGCCTTGCAAAAACCTAAAAAAAATTTTCTGGGTTGCAAATGTTACAGTTGATACATTAATTTTGCTGATTTACTTTTAAAAGTTTTTTAATTACTCATATAGGGATGACTTCCTGGGTAGGGAATAAGAGAGGGATATGTTTAGAAATAAAGGTCTAAGGGGAAGGTAGGTGGTGCAGTGAATAGAGCCCTGGCCCTGGAGTCAGGAGGATCTGAGTTTTAATCTGAACTCCGACCTTAATAATTGCCCAAGTGACCTTGGACAAGTCACTTAACCTCATTGCCTTAAATAAATTTAAAAAAATTTTTAAAAAGATATAAAAATATAGTTAAAGAGATGAAGAAGGGATAAATATTTTAGCCTACCTAGACTGTCTGGATAGTATTAAAATTGTTCTGAGTTCTCTCACCAGATGGGGCAATGAAAAGAGCACTAGATTTGAAATTAGAAACCCTAGGTTCAAATTCTAGTTTTGATATTTATTGCTTATCTGTTTTTAGACAAATTGCTTAACCTCTTTGGGCCTTAGTTTCCTCATGTATAAAAATGACAGGGATGTAAGTGATGACCTCTGTGGTCTGTAGGTCTGTAGAATCTTTACCCAAAGGCCTTTCCTTTCTATTAAGAGAAATTCTGAAAAGCACTTAATTGTCCCATGGTTAGTTATAAACAGAGAGAGTATACCAATATCTGGAATATCTATGCAAACTTATTCCTAAAAGTTCCATTTCTTTATCTGTGAAATGGGTATAATAATTCTTGCAGCTACATACCTCATACCTCATGCTGAAAGTTATTGTTAAGATATCACAGTCACTATTGATAAAGATTTCTAAGGTTTAAAGATATAAATGTGACATTAATTTTGCTATAATTCATGGGAAGTTCTTACTGACCAATCACCATGTGTATCCACACAATAAGAGCCCATTTATTTATTGTTTGATAGTGGATAGAGCACTGACTTTGGAGTCAAAAGGATGGGAGTTCAAATCTGACCTCAAATATTTATTTCTTGCTAGCTGTGTGAACTTGGGCAAGTTACTTAATGTTGATTGCCCTGCATCCAGGACCATCTCCAGTCAGCCTGATTGATATCTGGCCACTGGACCCAGATGGCTCTGGAGGAGAAAGTGACACTAGTGACTTAGCAACACAACATGCCCTCACTCAAATGCAATTTATGTGCTGGTGGTGACATCACCTACCTGATGTTTGATCTTCTTTGAGAATGAAGGACAAACATTATTATTAAGGCTTTAAAAAGTGATGGAGAAAAGGTTAATAGTATGGTTGAATCTTAAAATGTATTGTACATTCATCCCTGCATTCCCAGAGAATATGTGTTAAAGTATTCACTAAGTATTCACTTTAAATATTACCCCAACTTTGGTATCCAATATTTTCTTTAATGACAGTGAATGCTGAATTCACAGTTAGCTAGTTTTTGCTAGAAATGAAAAAAAGAAAAAAGTAGCCAAATGAGTTCACCCATTATGACCAATGTAACTATATTTCCAACTTTGAGGCTGAACTTGGTCTAATGACTGAATAGGAATGGCCATTTTACTTATATATACAAAATGCCAACACAAAATTTTACTCTTTATCTGTTTATTAAAAAAATAAAATTCAGTATATTAGTAGTGAACTTGATTTTCCTACTTTAATCCCCCAATGTATGCTATGTGCTTTGGGCTTATGATATAAATTTTAGACTTTCTACCTTGCTCATTTCTCTTTTCTTATTCTTTATTATCCACCTAGAATCATGCTGCTTGCTGTGGCAATATTATCCCTCTATTCAGTTCATCTTTTACTGAAGACAGCCAAAGAGGGAGGTATGTTATTCTTAATGACAAATTTGTATTCTATATAATACATAACCTTATGCTTTGACTTTCTCTTGAAAAATTTTTTGGTCCCTAATATATGTTCTTCTTTTGTTCATTATCTTGTTTTCTTCTCAATGAAAATTACCAAATTTCTAAGTTTTTTTGACCATATCAATGGGCCTATGTATGATTCAAAAGAAATGAAGGGGGTAACTGGTAGGTGACATTCATAAAATATGACACATATAAAGATTTTGAAGTTTTAAATTTTTTCCCACTATCTCTTGCTTTTGGTTTTGAACTTCTATTCTTCTCTAGAGATTTTTACTGAAATTTCTTGCTTTATTTTTGTGTCTGAAGTGAAAAGAAGTACTTTAGTATGGTGGAAAGAGGACTGATTGGAATCAAAGGACTCAGATTCATCTCCTCTCACAGCTAGATGGCACAGTGGACAAAAGTGCTGGATTTGGAATCAGAAAGAACTGAGTTCAAATTCAACCTCAGATATTTTTTTGGCTGAATGACCCTGCATAAGTCACTTGACCACCCTTACTTAGCCTTAGCTTACTCATCTGGAAAAGAAGGATAATAATAGCACCTACTTCTTGGGGTTGTTCTGAAGATAAAATTAATTTATCTTTGCAAACCCTAAAGTGATAAATAGACACTAGCTGCTATTGCTACTATTGCTACTACTACTACCACTACTACTGCTACTACTGCTTCTACTACTGATACTACTACTACTACCACCACTACTACTACCACTGCTACTACAATATTTCTGCTACTGCTACTTCTACTGCTACTACTACTACTACTACTACTACTACTACTACTACTACTACTACTACTACTACTAGTACTGCTACTAACTACTGCTACTACTGCTACTTCTACTGCTACTACTATTGCTGCTACTGCTGTTACAATTGATGCTGCTAGACTATTAGTTTCAAGACATTTGGTAAGTCATTTATATTCTCTGGTTCTCAGTTTCTTTATTCATAAAATAAGAAGGTTGGACAAGATGACAAACATTCTTTTAAGATCTGTGATTCTGTTGTCCTACAACACAAATATACTTAAGAGTTTTCTTTAGGGGCGGCTAGGTGGTGTAGTGGATAAAGCACCAGCCCTGGAGTCAGGAGTACCTGGGTTAAAATCTGGTCTCAGATACTTAATAATTACCTAGCCATGTGGTCTTGGGCAAGCCACTTAACCCTGTTTGCCTTGCAAAAACCTAAAAAAAAGTTTTCTTTACATGATATAAAGTTGTACTAAAGAAATGTTTTGGGGGGTAAGATGTCCTCATGATCAATCTCCTCTATCAAAATAGAAGAACAGCACCTTCTCTTCAAATTATAGGCTTAGAGCATTGTCTAAGGCACTGAGATGTTACTAAATGATTTACACAATATTTGTCAAAAGCAGGAAGTGTGGGCCTAGTTTTTCCTAATATTAAAGCCAGCTCTAGCCACTGTGCTATGATGACTATTTATAGAAATATTTTAAATGATCAAAATAAATATTTCAATAAATCTCTTCCCTTTTCTCCCTCTTTCCCTCCCCTTCTCCTTCCTTCCTCCTTCCTTCCTCCCTTCTTCTTCTTCTTCTTCTTCTTCTTCTTCTTCTTCTTCTTCTTCTTCTTCTCTCTCTCTCTCTCTCTCTCTCTCTCTCTCTCTCTCTCTCTCTCCCTTCTTTTTCTTAAACTACAGGCTCATTAATTTATGAGAAATTGGGGGAGAAAGCATTTGGATGGCCTGGGAAAATTGGAGCTTTTGTTTCTATTACAATGCAGAACATTGGAGGTAAGGCAGTCAGGGATTATTGGAGACATGCTCCCAAACTGGATATTGGGATGAAGGTGGAATCCATCTCTCTCTAATTGGTTGATGCCACAGTCCTTGTGATCAAGCTTTGGCCTCACCTTGAAGATGTTTGATACGGAAAGGTGTAGAATGGAGAATATGGAAACATGCCTCTCCTCTGTATCAGAACCTTCAGACAGCGCCCCTTCCATGCTGGGCTGGTTATGATTCTGTTCAGTAACGTAAAAATATCTCTGATTTCATTAGGGTGCATGTTCTCTCTATAAATATAAATTACCCTCTTCCATTCCTTAGTAGATGGCTACTCATGAGTTGCCAAGGCACTCCTAGAAGGTGGTCAGTCTTTAAATGATAAACCTTTCTATACTTATCAAGACTATTCATTACACAAAAAGTGTGTACTTAAGTTTGTGTTCACATTCTAAAGGCTTTGTCTCTGGAATGATTTGCCTCCTTTATCATAAGTCCACCAGAGAAATATCTTCTTTTACTGTCCCTGACCTTGAAGTTTTTCCAACTTGGTGTAAACTATTAGAACTTAGATTCTCCTATTAAAACCTTAAGAAACCAGAAAACTTAAGAAACTAAAGCATTGGAGTAGAACTTTAATTGTGGTTTATAAAAAGTAACTATATTCTTGATTCCATTATCTTTTTGATTTAGCATATGCTTTTAAAGGTATACATTGTTCTTCACTGAAATCTAATAACACTAAGTTGTTCATTTCCCCTTGTTTTAGCAATGTCAAGCTACCTCTTTATTATTAAATATGAACTACCTGAAGTAATCAGGACATTCATGGGACTTGAAGAGAATACTGGGTATGCTCTGATGTTCTCTCTATGACTTCAACTAAACCAACCTATTTGATATTTTTAGCTGCTATAGAATACCTTTCTTCGTTTTCTCTTTTAGAGAATGGTACCTCAATGGCAACTACCTCGTTATATTTGTGTCTGTTGGAATTATTCTTCCACTTTCCCTTCTTAAAAATTTAGGTAAACTTATTTCACAATTGAAACTTCTCCTGATTTGCTTATGTAGGCTGCACCTCGGTAATGTTATTGACTAAATCATTTTTCTCCTTTCTTTCAGGTTACCTTGGTTATACCAGTGGATTTTCCCTTACCTGCATGGTATTTTTTGTCAGTGTAGTAAGTAATTTGTTGATATATTCTCTAAGGCTCAATGCAGTATGAATTTCTAATATTTTGATTATTTAGATATTATGAAATTGGTTCCACAAATATCAGTTTTTTCCTTTTCATCATAGTTTTGAATAACAAATATTTTTATAATTTGAAAGTAGAAGATCAGTAATTACCAAATGACATCATACAGGAACTTGGACAGGCATCTGATAAGTCAGAAGAAACATTTCCAGCAGAGTCAGTCAGTGATCCTTCCCTCCTTTGGGGGGGGGACAATTAGTGAACTTAAAGATGTAGACAGGCACCTGATCAACCCCTTAGTCCTAATTTTATTGATGCTTGAATAGAATACAAATAATTGAAATAGTGCATATGAAATACTTTAAAATGTCAAAATCCTCCCTTTTCTTCTCTACTCCCTTTCTCCTATTTCTTTTCCTCTTCTTTTTCCATTTTTCTCCCCTTTCTCCTTTCCCCTTGCTCTCTCCTCTCCTTTCCTTCTATTTTCTCATTTCTCCAAGAAGAAAATATGCAAAGGTCATCAGATTTATCTCAACCCTTCAATTTCATTCATTTTCTTTTTTTCCCTTTTTTTTTAAGGTTTTTACAAGGCAAAGGGGGTTAAGTGGCTTGCCCAAGTCCACACAGTTAGGTAATTATTAAGTGTCTGAGGCTGGATTTGAACTCAGGTACTCCTGACTCCAGGGCCAGTGCTCTATCCACTGCACCACCTAGCTGCACCACTGCAGTATGTATTTTTGAGAGAGGCGAAGTAGACTAGTGATGGTTTTAGTGAACAAAAATATCTTACACACTGATTATGACTCTCAATAGTAGACTCCAAATGCTGCAGTTGTTTCCATTAAGATAGAGAATACAAGGTATTAATAAGGATGATAGAAAACTAAATATTATATACTTATTCTTTAACAATCTCAACAGTAGCTTTAAAAAAATAACACTTCTATCATTCACAATTTTTGGCTCAGTCTTTTGTATTTCTCCCCACCACTTGCATTCAAATTAGGTGATCTATAAGAAATTTCAAATTCCCTGTCCTCTACCTGTGCTGGATCACAATGTTGGAAATATGACATACAACAATACATTTCTGATGCATCTAAAAATGTTGCCCAACAAGTCTCAGACTACTGAAGTGAATTTCATGATGGATTATACTAATGGAAATATTGCAGATCTATATGAGAAGCAGATCAAAGATGCCCTTCACAGGAAAGATGTGGATTATGAAGTACAGAATATGGACAGATGTCAGCCAAAGTACTTTGCATTTAACTCACGGGTAAGCAAGATTCCCTAGATTAAATCTCCAGCCATCATATTAACACATTTAGTTTCTGTGTCTTAAGCCTAAATGGCACAGTAGTGCTATCTATGATAAAAGGCTAACTGAAGGATGTTATTTTTTTTTCAGACTGCCTATGCAATCCCCATTCTTGCATTTGCTTTTGTATGCCACCCTGAGGTACTTCCAATCTACAGTGAGCTTAAAGAGTAAGATTGCCATTGTTTTAGCTTTATAGTTTGATTTTTAAATGTGTTCATCATGTTCCCATGTTTCTCTGTGGAAACATAATTTTATTATTTTTGACATGTCACATCCTATAGTCTCATGAAAACATGCTTTAATCAGTGAAGTACAATTCAGAGCATTCATTGTATAAATGATAGACACTAATTTTACTGATAATCAGTACTAAAGTTTTTTATTCAGTATTTCCCCTTTGGAAGTGGTTAACCATCTTGCTCTCTTTTGGACTTCATTTTCCTCATCTATATAATGAAATAATTGGATAGAATTCTCTCTCTCTACAAATTGGTTCATGAGTTCTTTTTTCTTTGAAGATAGAGTCCCCCTCCCTTCTCATATGCTGATAACTAGGACTGATGAACTGGAGAACATATATCACAAAATCTGTAATGTGTAGGAATTGAATGATGCTTTGTCCCAGGGTGTCAGCATCTAGGTGACAATGCTTCCTTTTCTGCATCAGTTGTTCTCTGTTAAGAACTCTCTGGAGAAAAGGGCCATTATTTCTCCTGGCTTAACTTCACCTGTAGAGCAATTGTCCTATTCATAAGCACTGCATTCTTTTTACCCCACCCCCACCATTTTCCCTCCAAATTGAAAAAACAAGGCTAGCTACTAATTCTTTTGTTGTTCAATCTTTTTTTTTTTAGTCATGTCCAACTCTTCATGACCCCATTTGGAGTTTTCTTGGCAAAGATACTGAAGGGATTTACCATTTCTTTTCTAGTTCATTTTATAGATGAGAAAACTGAGGCAAACTGACTTGCCCAAGCTAGTGTCTGGATGACTCTTCCTTACTCTAAGTTTAACACTCTATTACCTAGTTACCCATTGTGGCTACAGTAGTTTTACTTCTTTTTTGTCCCTTTTATGGTTTATTTATTTTATATTGTTACAATTATCTTGTTGTGAAAGTAAACATAACACCTTCCCCCCCAATAGAGAAACCTCAAGAATAGTGAGAGAGGGAAAAAAGTGTACTTTAGTTTGTGTTCAGATTCCAAAGGCTCTGTATCTAGGATGAATTGCCTCCTTAATCATAAGTCCACCAGAGAAGTTGCTTTCATATCTATTCCCGCAGTCACTATTACTAGCTATATTTCCCTCCATTCTATTCCTCCATACTCTCATTTATTCTATTCTCTCTCCTTTCACCCTGTCCTTCCTCAGAAGTGTGTTGTATTTGACTCCCTTGTCCTATGAACTTCCCTCTCTTCTATCACCTACTCTTCCCTCCCCACCCCATCCCCCTTATCCCATCTCTTTCCTATCATTTTTCTCCAGGGTAAGAGATTTCTGTATCCTATTAAGCGTGTTTATTTCCTTTTTGAGCCATTTCTTTTTTAAATTTTTTTATTTATTTAAGGCAATGAGGTTAAGTGACTTGCCCAAGTCCACACAGTTAGGTAATTATTAAGTGTCTGAGGCTGGATTTGAACTCAGGTTCTCCTTACTCCAGGGCTGGTGCTCTATCTATTGTGCCACCTAATTGCCCCTCTCTGAGCCATTTCTGATGATAATGAAGGCTCACTCATTCCCCTTCACTATCTTCCCTTCCACTCTGTTGCAAAAGCTTTTTCTTGACTCTTTTACATGAAATATCTTAGCCCATTCTACCTCTCCTTTCTCTTCTTCCCAGTACTTTACTTTATTGCTCATTGACTCCATCTTTATACTACATTAGGAATACACACAGTTCAGCATCATTAAATCTCTCATAATAAGCCCTCCCATCCAATCTTCTCTGTGCTTTACCTGAGTCCTTTCTGTTTAGTTCTGGTCACATTAACAGAAAAGTTTAAAGTCCCCATATTTCTGGGTAGTTGATTCTCAGTTGTAAATCAAGCTCTTTTGCCTCCCGGAATATCTTATTTCAAGCCCTATGAACCCTTAATGTAGATTCTCCTAAATCCCGTGTAATCCTGACTGCAGTGACATAGTAGTTGAATTGTCTGTTTCTGGCAGCTTTTAGTATTTTCTCTTTGACTTGGGAGTTTTGGAATTTGGCTCTAATATTCTTGGGAGTTTTTCTTTTGGGATCTCTTTCAGGAAGAGATCGATAAATTCCCTCAATTTCTATTTTACCCCTCTATTTCTAGGATCTTAGGGCAATTTTACTGCATTATTTTTTGAAAAATAAAGTCTAGGCTATTTTCCTGGTCAAGACTTTAAGATAGCCCAATAATTTTTAAATTAACTCTCCTTGATATGTTTTCTAGGTCAGTTATTTTTCCAATGAGATATTTTACATTTTCTTCTAATTTTTGGTTCTTTTGGTATTGTTTCTTGATATCACCCAAAGTCATCAGCTTCCTTTAGTTTCATTCTACATTTGAGGGACTTATTTTCTTCAGAGAGCTTTTTTATTTCCTTTTCCAGCTGACCAACCCTGCTTTTTAAGGCATTCTTCTCCTCATTTGCCTTTTGGGTTGTTTTTTCCATTTGACCTAAACTGGTTTTTAAAAAGTTATTTTAGGGGCAGCTAGGTGGCACAGTGGATAGAGCACCAACCCTGGAGTCAAGAGTACCTGAGTTCAAATCCACTCTCAGACACTTAATAATTACCTAGCTGTATGGCTTTGGGCAAGCCACTTAACCTCATTGCCCTGAAAAAAAAATCTAAAAAAATTTTTAAAAAATAATAAAATGTTATTTTATTCAATATTTCTTTGTATTTCTTTCACCAAGCTGCTAACTTGGTTTTCATGATTTCTCTGCATTGTTCTCATTTCTCTTCCCAATTTTTCCTCTACCTCCTTTATTTGTTTTTCAATATATTTTTTTGAGCTCATCCATAGTCTGATCCCATTTCCTATTTCTTTTGGAGGTTTTGGAAACAGAAGCTTCAATTTTGTTGTCATCTGAGTGTATATTTTGATCCTCTATGGCACCAAAGTAATTGTCTATGGTCAGATTCTTCTTTTTCTGATGTTTGCTCATTTCCTCAGGCTAGGACTGATTTACTTCACTTCCAAGGCATCAAGGAGGGTTTGGGGGACACCCCACAAGGGACCTTAATTCCTCCAAGGTATTATGAGAGGCTCTGACTACTCTCTTGCCTATGCTTTTGATATGTAGATGACCACAGGCCCTCCCTTCTGCCCTGGAGCTGTGAGGAGAATCTCTGCTCAGCTATAGTGGTGTGGGGGCCCAGACTGCAACCTGTATCTCAGTGTGGGCAAACAGCAGAGCCCTGCCCCTGGGAGAGCAGAAACTCTGCAGTCTTCCCTGATCCCCTTATGTCTGTGGGCTGGGCACTCTGGAAGTGCTGGGTGGTTCCGCTGATTCCTGCTGCAAGTTCTTACCACAGGGCTACTCTGAGGCTGGCACTCTGCACTCACTCGCACTACCTCTTCAGGCTGTCCCTTGTGATCCCTGGGTTAAGAGGTCTGGAAACTGCCCCCTCTGCCACAGCCCCAGGCTCTTCCAGGGATCTAAGCATCCCACAGGATGAGTTGGTTTTCTCCAGCCTGGCTGTGCTGCAGCTGCTCTGAGGCTTTTTCCACCCCCTCATCCTGGTGAAACAGACCTTTCATGTGGAACTTCTAAGTTGTCTTGGACTGAAAAATTGTATCACTAAGTCTTTCTGTGGGTTCTACTCCTCTAAATGTTGGCTAGTGTCAAAATTTGACGGCTTTTAGAATTTTGAGGGGAATGAATTTATGGGAATTCCTGCCTTTATGCTGCCATCTTGCCTCTACCCCTGATTTTGCAGCAGTTTTGCTTCTTAAAAGAATGGTCAATGCCATGTAGGTGTGATATTTGGAACCTCAGCATGTTAAAATAAACACTACAGTGCTCATTCTTAAAAGTTGCATTTCTGCACAAATTTTGGAAATTCTCACTAAAATCCCATTTTCATAATAATGACTTAGTTATGATAATAACATATTGCTCCATGTCCATGGAAATCTAAGAACTGTCCCTAAGGAATTGTGTTTCTTATTGGGTGAATTGTCTCATTCTGATAGCAAAGTTTTTCTATAGAGTAAATCTAGTTTGATCTTTATGTTAGTTATTCAGTAGTCAGGTTTCATTCACCTTCAATTACCTATTATTTGGTATAAGTAAGTAGACAAGGAATAGTATTAGAAACAAATTCTTCATAGCTCTCTTGGAAATCAAATTTAAATTAGCATTATAAACCAACTAAATATTGAGTAATTAGACAAGAACTTAAACAGCGACTACTTTCACAAATTCCTCATTTTATAAAACTAAAAGTTTAGTTTCTTCTCTCTCTTTTCAGTCGATCACGAAAGAAAATGCAGACTGTATCCAATATCTCCATTACAGGAATGCTGATTATGTATCTGCTTGCTGCCCTGTTTGGTTACCTAAGCTTCTATGGTAAGTTAAAGCTACATTCTTTTAAAAAATCCTTGTTCAAATCAATCAGCAGTTTGAGCCTATAGAATTGTTTTAGTGATTCTGGATTACAAGCACATCCTATTGGTGAACATTTGTTCATGTAACGAACATTTGTTCATTTCAATAACTACTACCTAAGAAAATGATACTTAAAGAGTTTAGCTAATGGCTTAGAGAATGTATTAACCTATAAACATTTTGTAAAATCCCCACTCCCAAACTGGATAATTTCCTTCTATAAAATATGTTCTATATTTTTCCTCCATGGTTACCCATTTACTTCAATCCAAGTTATGATGATATTGAACATAACAGCATTTTATTTTTATGCTTGTTTTCCAAATAAATATTAGAAAGAGATTGCATAACAAATACAAACTTTCAAATAATCTTGTGTGCAAATCTAAATGGAGAATTGTTTTATCCTAATAACTAATTCTTTATTAATACAACACATTTTTATGTTCTTTATGCCAAAGGGTGGGTTTCATGTGGGTCTCACATTTAGTGAGTGTAGATAGCCAATAGTTTCCTCACTTCAGGATACCTAAAGTACATACAAGTATACAAATGAATCTTTCGCACTTACAGATTCAAAAGGCCAATACAAATTAGACCATAGTTGTCCATTCATTTTTTAATAGGATTTTCAAAAAAAACAAACAAGAAGACTTTGATTTATGTTTTCTGATATGCAGTACAGATACTTAGGCATTCTGTGAGATCAAAATGCACTAGAAACTTCTCATTAAATCTTTACATGGATTATGTTTAGCAAGGAACCAGTGAACCACAAGAAAATGATACAGTTGTCTCATGTTAAATGTAAATAGAAACACATACTTAAGGCATTCATAGTTCAATTTCATTGTAGTATCTATAAACTATTTTGAGTACCAACTAGTCAACCACTCTAATTCCAAACCTTCATCTACTTCATGACTAATTTGGTGTCATAGACTCTAAGGCAACCAAGGGTTCTTATATTTTCTTATAAATTAATAGAATGACTTGCTTTCTTGTTAATAAATTAGATCTGGGTAATTCTGTAATTAGATTGAATAAGCAAAATGAATTTATTAATTACTGAATATTAAATAATTGATGGCATTGAATAAATAAAATAATTTAGAATTTTATCAATTTTAATACATATGTATTACCTAATCATAAGAAATTGATATGTCACCAATTATTTAAGTTTTTTATTTCTAAAAAAATTTTTTAGTTGTATTAATATTTCTTGTATGTGATTTGGTATGTAGATTGTCAAATATTTTATACTTTCTATAGTTATTTTTAATAGGTTTTCTCCTTTTTAACTTCCTGCTGGGTTTTGTTTACAATAAGCTGTTGATTTAAGAGAAGAGCTAAAATTTATATAGTGATTTTTTTTTTGGTAGACCAATGAGGTTAAATGACTTGCCCAAATTCATACACCTAGTAAGTATCAAGTGTCTGAAGTTGGATTTGAAGTCAAATCCTCTAGGACCAGTGCTCTATCCCCTGTACTATCCCTATATAATGTTTTAAGGTTTGCAAAACATTTTATAAATAATATCTCATTTTATCTTCACACCAACACTGCAAGGTAATTGTTATAATTATCACCATTTTGCAGAAAATGAGACAGCAAGAAGTTAAGTGATTTGCCCAGAGTCACATGTAAATGTCTGAGGTCAAATTTGAATTCAAGATTTTGTGATTTTAGGTCCAGGGGTCTACCCATTGGACAACCTAGGTGTCTCTATTTTATGTGTTTATTTTATGTCCTGCAACTTTTCTGAAGTTGTTAGAATTTAAATTAATCAATTCTTTAGAATTCTCTAGATAAAACATTATTTCATGTAATAGAGCAAGGAATTTCCTTTTTTTCCCACTGAATATTCCCTCTATTTTTCTAAGATCTATCTCTACTGTTTCTAGAATTACATCAAATAATAATGGTAATAGTTCATATCTTTGCACTATCCCTAATCCTTTGGAAAAGTATTTTAATTTTTTTCCATTACATATATGTTGGTTCTTGGTTTTAGATGTTACTTATATTAAAAAAAATGTCCGGAGGCAGCTAGGTTACCCTGTGGTTAGATCTCTGGCCCTGGAGTCAGGAGTACCTGCGTTCAAATCCTGCCTCAAACCCTTAATTATTGCCTAACTGTGTGACCTTGGGCAAGTCACTTAACCCCATTGCCTTTTTAGGTTTTTGCAAAGCAAATGGGGTTAAGTCGCTTACCCAAGGCCACACAGCTAGGTAATTGTTAAGTGTCTGAGACCGGATTTGAACCCAGGTACTCCTGACTCCAAGGCCGGTGCTTTTATCCACTATGCCACCTAGCTACCCCCCACCTTAAATAAATTTGAAAAAAAAAGAAAAAGAAGAAAATGTCCATAAATTTATATTTTTGTGTAGCAAAAATGGCTGAAAATTATGTTTTCAGCTTCTGTTTATATAATTATTTAATATTTTCTATTTTTATCATTTATGTATCATTAGACTGAATTATTTTTTTGTTTCATAAAATTGATGTAAATCCATCTGATCATATTTTATTCTTCACTCCTTCTTGAGAGTACTTATAACTTTTACATTTTCCCCTCCACCTTTACCCCCACCCCGTATTTGGGTATTTAAATCATTTATTTCTTGTTCTGTTTAATCTAGTATTTTTTATTTGTCATTATTCATCGGTTTTAGTTTTATAGGAATTTGATTAGGAAAATATTTTCCCAGTCTATTTTTCAGTAACTATAAATTGTCCTTTTGTATGTTGATATCAACAATCTAATTTTTCTCTCTTATCAAACTGACAAGTTATCTATTTTATTATCTTAAAATTCTAAATTTTACTTTTTGACAGAATGGATTTTATGCTGGAAGTTTTGTTAATTTCTATGATTCTCAGAATTTTTAATTTGGCATTTACTCTGAGTTTATGTAATTTATTTCTAAGCTTTTTAAAAGTCGCATATTCAATTCATTGTTTACTTTTTATCTCTATTTGATGAAGGTATTTAGAGATATAAAGTTCCTCTAAGTACTGATTTACCTGCACTCCAGGGTTTTGGAATATGCCTCATTGTTGTAATTTGCTTTAAATGAAATTTTCTGTTATTTCTCTACTTTTTCCCTTGATCCCACACTTTCTTTAGGAATAAATTATTTAGTTTTCTGTTAATTTTGAATCTCTTCTTTAAAGGACCTTTTTTGCTTATAATTATTGCATTATTGTTGCCTTATTATAAATAGTATGTCTAAATAAATATGAATAAGTATGTATAAATAAAATGTCTAAAACTTCTGCTTTAATATGATCAGCTTTTTTTGAAGATTTCATATATAACTATATATATATATATATATATGCCTTTGTAGTTTCATTCAATAATATCTACACAGCTGCCAAACTAACATTTATAAAATTCTATTCAGGTTTTAATCTTCTTTCTTTTTTAACCTTTTGTTATTTTTGTCCAAGTCTGAAAGGGGTACATTGGCATTCCTTCTTTTATAGTTTTATTTTATATATATATATATATATATATATATATATATATATATAATATTAATATATAATCATGCATTAAATATCAATTATTAATATATTTAATTATTAGTTAACATATAGATATATTGAATATATATTTACATTACTACAGATCAACGTCTCCACAAAATTTTATAACTTTTTCTTTAAATATTAGATACTTTCCTGTTCAGTGCATACACATTAAATATTCACATAGATTCAATATACATTTATTGTTTTTCCTTTTTAATCAAGTATTTTTACAGATAAATTATATGACATCATGATTATTAATCCATTCTTCTAAAAAAATTAACTGAAACATAATAAATTTTGCTTCAGTTCTTTATGCTAAATTGTGTAAATCTTTATCAAGGATATTTCATGTGAAAATCATTAGATTCTGCTTTCTTATTCATTCTGCCTTCTCTATCCAATTTTTTGGATAAATTAATTTCAGTAATATTCACTGTTATTGTTAGTTCTGTATTTCCTCCATTCTGTGCTGTTGTACTCTTTTCCCTTAAGACCTTCTCTATGAAAAAGAAAAGAAGATGAAGAAAGATGAATGTGTGATCTTTATATGAAGCAATCTATTTCTGCTCTACTGCTACTCTTCCCTTCCCCTTGACATCTCTTCATCATAGGTTTTTAATATTTATTTCCTTTTAATCTTCCCCTTTACAACCATGTTCCATTATTGGAATTTGTTTTACTTAAATTATCACCAATTCGAACTTTCCTTATAAACTTCACTTTCTCCTTTTTGCAATACTATTCCTATTTAAATTTTTTCTACACTAAATTCTTTCCATAAAATGTATATGTGATTATTTTAAACACTTCTTCATCAACTTCAGAAGTTAAAGTTAATGGAAATTATTCTATACCATTCATCTTCTCTACCCTTCTCTCTTCTGACCCTTGCCCCACATAAATATTCATATTTCACCCAGGCTGGAAATTTGGGGACCACTTGCTGCTTATCATGGAAGTTTTGACTTGCATCATTTCAGATTTGGGTCGGACTGGCCTTCATTTGTAGCCTGGTATCATCTCATTCCTGCAAGTGTACCATATTATTGCATTTGCCCTATTGCAATTAAGAACTCAAGAACTTGAGTGATCCACCATCCTCAGCCTTCTATAGTAACAGATATTACAAATGTGTACCTTCATGCTTGACTTCACCCCTTGTTCCATCTTTAAATAGTCTTTATATTGTGCCTTCTAATTTTGTGAAAAAGGAAATTAATTCTTTAACTTATTTTCTTACATAGTATACTTTATTTTCTCTCCCAAACAAAACTAAAAAACACTACCCTAGGCCCTCTGTTTGTTGAAAATTTTAAGATTTTGAAAAGATGATTATTTTTCTCTATTAGTCAGAATTACTCTATCAACTTCTTCCCCTCCTCACGAATTTCAAGTGCTCAAATATTTACCTTTCTAGTTTTTCCATGATTCTTCTGTTTATTCTTCTATTCAATTCTTCAAATACAGCTTCAGATCCTTACTAGTTGTGTGTTTTGGCCAAGTCACTTAACTTTGTTTGCATCAATTTCCTCATCTGTAAAAATGAGCTGGATATGGAAATGGCAAAGTTATGCCAGTATCTTTGTCAAGAAAAGCCCAAATGGGGAGCAGGAAGAATCAGGTACAACTGAAGTAACTGAACAATACCACACTAGATTGGGACAGGGATAGTTGAAAGTCTTCTTTGAAGAGTCTGTTTTCCTCTAAAGGGTTGTTATTCTTGGTTATAAGCTTTTATTTTTTGCCTTGTGAAATATCATTTTCTAAAATGTCCTTTTCCTTAAAGTGTTTGATCCTTAGGATTCTCTGGTTCTTGAACATTTTTTTTGGATGAAGGCAGTATTTTTCCATTGATCTGTGACATTTTGATAGTTTTCCTTTTTGTGTTTCTTTAAGAAATGGTTGACTTCTATTTTCACTTTGCACTTTGGTTCTAATTAGTTTGGGAAGTTTTAATTTGTTATTTATTTAAATATGACATTCAGGCAATTGTTTTGTAGGAAAGTTCTAATTTTCAGGCAGTATTTTTCCCAGTTCAGTTTTTGAAAGTATATTCTTTAGATTGTCTTCTGTTTTGGTGTCTTCAAATTTTGAATTTCTTTTAATATTTCTGGTTATCTCATGAATTTAGTTTTTAAATATAATTTCATGATTTACTTTATACTTGCCATTAAAATAAATTCTTATAATTATAGTAACAAATCGAACATCATAATAATTAAATGAAAAGTGTTCAAAAGGTCTTGGTTAAGTTTGATTCTTAGAGATAGATGAACTGATGGGGGAATTCAGAAGCTGCTAAACAAAGAATGAAAACTCTACAGGATTTATCATCAGTTCATCTGTCTCTAAGAAATCAGCGTTTAATTTCATCAAAATAAAATGCAGGGGAAGCTAGGTGGCACAATGAATAGAGTGCTGGCCCTGAAGTCAGGAGGATCTGAGTTCAAATTCAGTCTCAGACATTTAATAAGTACCTAGCTGTGTGACCCTAGACAAATCACAACCCCATTGCCTTATAAAAAAGGCATACAAAAAAAATAAAGTGAAAGAGAAGTTTACAGAGATTCAGGAGTCTTGGCTTGATAAGAAGGCAGATGAAATTCAGTTTTATGGTGCTAATAACAATCTAAAGTGTTTCCTGAAGGCTATTTATGAACCAAAAACCTATACTCCATTGAAATGTGTAGTGGGGAGGTAGAAGGTGAGGCAAAACTGAACCTAACTTCTGATTACTAAGCTCATGCCAGGTGTATGTGCTCAACTCTTCACAAAGGTGAAGCTCAGCTCTGCCTCTGCTGCTGCATCACAAGTCCAAGATCCATCTCAACTACACAGTAGTGGTAGGGACAAGTCAATTAGTGATGAAGATCTGATCCTGGAGATATGGGTTGAATATTTTCAAGCATTCTCAACAGACCATCATCAAGAATTGTTGAAGCTATGACCCATAATACCTCAGATTAAAGGTAATGCAGTAAACCTCTTTAGCTGAATTTCCAACCAAAGAGGAGGTTTTGAATTCCATTAGGCTCCTCTTGAGTGGCAAAGGACCTGATCTGATTCTATTCCAGCTGATATTTACAAAGCAGGGCGTCCACTGCTCATATAAAGTCTGATCGAAACCTTCTAGGTTATATGACAAGAAGAGGTTGTCCCCAAAGAGTTCAAGGATAACTCCATTGTCCATTTCTATAAAGGAAAAGGAAATAAGTTGTCCTTTGATAATCACAGGTGGTCTTAGATGGTAGGATTTAGTCAATGCCAGCAAGATTCTTGCCAGAATCCCTCTTATTAGGTTGATCCTTCATCTGAAAGATCGTCACCGATCTGAGAGTCAGTATAGCTTCAGAAAGGGCTGAGGCGAAGTCAATATGCTGTTTGTTGCTTGACAACTCCAGGAGAAATACCAGGAACAGAATAAAGGTCTGTGCACAATATTTGTAGTTCTGACCAAGACCTTTGATACTGTCAGTCATGAGAACTCTAGTTTCATGATGGCATATTTGCACTGAGTTCTGAATAATGTACATTGCACTCACACTTTCCTAGTTACCAATGGAGTGAAGCAAGTCATGTGTTTGCTTCTGTTTTTCAAGTGATGTCAGATGCCTTCAATGTGGACAAAAAACCATCAAAGTCATTTACTACACTGACAGTGAGTTGTTTAACTTGAAAAGGCTACAAGCCAAGTAGAAGAGTTGGATGTGACTTTTTGTTCAAAGGTGATTGTGCATTCAATATAGCTTTTGAAGTGGAGATAGAACGGATGGATTCTCTGCCCTTTTTGTTAATTTTGGTCTACTAATTAGTACCAAAAAAATAAAGGTTCTCCACCAGCCAGCACCACAGCATCCATACAAGGACCATATGAGGTTATAGTACATGAAGAACTTTTAATGCTTTGGTCACTTACCTTAGCAGTACTTTCCCAGGGATGGACACATAGGTGAAGATCTGCACACAATGCCAGAGCTAGTTCAGTGTTTGGGGGTTCCAAGGGAAAGTGTGTGAGAAAAGAGGACTTAGGAAAATTTCTGAAGATCACCCGGCAAAATAAGGTGCTGAACATGTGTCTTTTCTCAAGCTGAACTCCACTACATTCAAACTGTATTACAGAGGATGTAATTTCATCCTCTCGGTTGGTCATGTTATTTGAATGCCAAACATGTTTGCCTTAAAACCAACTTTATGGAGAACTTACACAAAGTGTGAGTCAGAAGAAGCAAAACAAGGACATACTCAAGATTTCTTTGAAAAACTTTGGAATAGATTGTGAGACATAAGAATATGCAAAGGTTCACAAGAAACATGAGATGGGCAAATTTAAAGACATTTCTACTCCAAATATTCTTATGGACTTTTTGTACTTGAAATGTAGAACTTTCTGAGTTTTTATTGCTTTACTCAGCCACAGTCAGATGCTCTGTACCCTGATCCCAATAAAATGATGTTGTTTTGGTCCTCTTCAAGCATGAAGGACAACAACCAACCCAGATGAGGGGATTTAAGATTAGGCAATCCCTGAGATTTGTTTCGATCTTCTCCTGATCAATCTTTTTTTTAGGCTTAATAAAACTTACATCCTACTTACACAGTTTCAGATCCTTGTAAATTGTGTGGATAGCAGGTTTCCTGTATACTCTAAGTTGCTTTCTTCCATTGTACTTCCCATATTCTATCTTCTGTTGTGGCTTGGGCGCACATGCTGCCTAGGAGTTGGGTTGTTTGGCCACTTGTTTAACCCTGCCTCATGTAATGCTTCAAATAAGGGTCACCTATAGGTTCTGGACTGTGCATGGGTTTCTTAGGAAATGGTCTGGACCAGTTTACTTCCTTTATGACATGACTTTATCTCCTGTTATGGATCTGTTTATGATTATCTGTATTTTTTGGTTTCCCAGGCACTGGTCTCTGAGACTCAGTTATGGGTTTCTTGAGCACTTTACTATGCCATGCATTCTTGGGCACCGGTCTGGCCTTGTCCTTTCTTCTGTGGCTTTAGTCAAGATGCCTAGGTTCGAGATTCTATATTCCCTCAGTGTTGGTCTGGACATTTATTTTGCTATGACTTGAACATAGCGTCCTGGGCTCAGTACTAGGAAGTAGTCTGGCTCTTTTTTTTTTTTTTTTTTTGGTGGTGAATAAGGGTTACTTAAATACCACACCTCCTGCCTGGTTGATCCCCACTCAGGCTCTAGAGTTTTCTGACAATCTTCTTGTGGAGACCTGGACAGAATGGAGTAGTTTATGGCCATTTTTCTTTGACTTTTATTATCACTGTAACTCCTAATGAATGTTTAGAGTTTAGCTAACAATCTTATTTGTCCTTTATCTTATCAATGAACATCTCTATGATCAAATAGTCTCACTCAAGTCATGTTGCTTATAAGTCTCTCCTGAATGAATCAAACTTCCAGTCTTCTTATAGTTTCTTTTTATATTACACTTATATTTGAACTCCACAAGATTCCATTAATCCTAAAATATTATAACTGTAGTCATAGTCTCTGTGTAAGATTTGATGTTGAATTTGCAATTACATATAATTTGCATTGCTTTTATAAACCAAACTCTTCATGTCAAACTCAGTTTTGGAGTGAGGGGTTACCAAAGGAAGATATTGCTTATGTTTTTACTTTACTTTAACCATTAATCATTCTCTCAGGATGATGTTTGATATGAATTAATTGTTGTTGTGAACCATATCATATAGAAATTACTTTTGCTATTGGTTCCCAAGCTTTTCCCCCCAACTTTTGTCTCATGTTCTTTAAATTTTTTATGGTGAGCAAAATATATATCAGTCAAGTCTTATAGAGAATACACTGTTCTATACCTTTCTTATCTCCATAAAGAAGGGAAGAAGGTGCATTTTCTATCTTTTCAGGGTTAAGTTTAATCATTAATGATTACATATAAGTCAATATATGGATTTGATTATTGTTGTTATTCCTCTACTTACATATTATGCTTTTGCATATTGTTTTCCTTATTCTACATACTTTTCTTTGCTCATATCAATCTTCTTAAGTTTCTCCATATTCTTCATTTCTTTCTTTTTTTGCGAGGCAATGGGGTTAAGTGACTTGCCTAAGGTCACATAGCTAGTTAATTATTAAGTGTCTGAGGCTGGATTTGAACTAATGTCTTCCTGACTCCAAGACTCTCTCCACTGCATCACTTAGTTGCTACTCATAGTCTTCATTTCTAAAGAATATTATATTATTATATAATTATATATATATTATATAATTATATATCTTACATATTATAATTCATGAATTATAATGTATTATAATTTGTATTCATATATTATAATTTGCTTAACCATTTCCAAATTCCCAGTTCTTTGCTTTAATTTCCAGAAACTGTTGCTGGGTCAGCATAGTTCCCATCCCCTTTCCCATCCAAGAATTCCTCTGCTCTGGACCCAGGCACGTGATTAAGACAGGTTTAATCATGGAGGAATCAGCCTCTAATGACAGGGATTAGATTCCCTTAGCTCATCCTCATTGTCTCATTTGGTCCACAAACCTGACACTAGAGGGATCATTTTACTCATAGTTAATGTCTAGGACCTCCTATCATATATACTATAATTTCTTTCAATGTATAATGAGATATTATACTGTTTAGCTAAACTAATGCTAATTTTACTGTACCGACTTTTGTTTCTCATGTAGGAGAAGTTGAAGATGAATTACTCCATGCTTATACCAAGGTGTATACGTTTGACACCCCAATTCTCCTGGTCCGTCTAGCAGTACTTGTGGCAGTCACACTTACAGTCCCTATTGTCTTGTTCCCAGTAAGTAAAGTGAACTTTGGAAGAAGAAATTTAATTGAAAGTTTACTGGATCTGATATATATATATATATAATAATGGTGCAGATTTTAGAAAGCCATAATCAAGAATAATTTTATTTTTGAATTTAGTAGTTTTCATAATGTCCAATAAAGTGTTTTTTGCCACTAATTAAATGTAATGACTATATTTCATGTGGCAAAATAATCACAATAGATTTTTTACCTCAGCTTCAGGAAAAAAGTTCTGGACAGCTATTCACCAAATTAATAAAATGACAACAAGGGATTCAAATAATGGTAGGAAAAAATAAAGTTGTGACCATATATTTTTAAATAATGTAATGATTTCACTGTTATTCTGTCTTTTTGGCAGTATTGACAATTGCATCTAACAAGTTGTTTTTAAAAGTACTGCTTATTTGTTGATAAAAAAAAATGTTTCCTATGAAGCCAATTATATATCAGAATCAAATTTCAGGAGCAAAGAATTATAGTAAATCATTATTTGTTTCTGTATTCATGCTATCATCTAGTTAACAAACCTTAAAAAAATTCTCTCCCAAATGAATTCTACTTTCACCTTGAAATTGATAGGCTTAGGGGTGGCTAGGTGGCGCAGTGGATAGAGCACCAGCCCTGGAGTCTGGAGTACCTGGGTTCAAATCCGGTCTCAGATACTTAATAATTACCTAGCTATGTGGCCTTGGGCAAGCCACTTAACCCCATTTGCCTTGCAAAAACTTAAAAAAAGAAAAGAAAAAAAGAAATTGATAGGCTTGCTTTCCATAAAATATATATATATATATATATATCTTGTATTATCCCCAAACTTGAAGGGACAGAATTCTTTAAACCATCCATGTGGAATTGGTGGTGAAGACAGATAAAATGAGCAAAGGCTATAGAATTCTTATAAAATTAATGCCTTTCAAAAAATCTGTATTTTGTCATTTATCTCAAAAGAGAGAGAAACCAAGAAATTAAATAATTAATATCATTCTTCATAGAACAGTCTGTTTAGTGCTGAATATATGACTAGTACTCTGAATATGTAACATATTTATGCTGGTGACTTTAAGCTCAGTACATTGACCTTATGACCATATTTTTGTACATATTTCCATTTGATTATTACAACAATCCTTATTTTCCAGAAATGAAGATCCAGAAAAGTTAATTGACTTTTCCAAGCCAAATAGCACATCAGTGGCAGAGTTAGAACTAGAAACCAGATCTGAATTCTTGTTCAATCAAACTTTCTTCAGATCTATCCATCTCCTCCTCCTTCTCTTTTTGCTTCTTGGTATATTCACCAGTGGACTCAGAACTAATTCTGGCTTAGGCATCTTATCAGATTCCATAAATTCAATTATCATCTCTCTGCAGATAATTCTTAGATCGATAGATTTAAAATCTAAGTCCATGTTAGATCTAGATCTAACTTCTTTCCTGTTCAGTTTCACATTTCCAACTGCCTTTTGGGTTTCTCAAACTGGATGTATCATAGATACCTGAAACTCAAGATGTCTAAAACTGACTACATTATTGCTCTCCTGTGCTCATCTCTTTGGTTAACTTTGCTGCTGTTATTTAGGGTACAGAATGAAACCTTAAGAGGCACCTTCTACTCATCAATTTCTCTCCCTGCCCTCCTTCCATAGACAATCAGATGCCAAGTCCTTTCATTTTTACCTTTGTATATACCCCATTCTCTACTTTGATACCTAATCCCCTGTTATAATCCCTTAATACCTTATGCTAGGACTATAAAGGACAAATACGAAGACTTCTGGCTAAGATGATAGTTTCAGACCTAAGAGTTTAGGTCTCCTACAATCTATAATAACCTACTGGTAATACTCTCCTCATTTCCATTCTCTCTCCATTATAGTTCAACTTTCATTTAGATGCCAAATTGATTGATTCTGACCACATCACCTAATTAATTCAATCAATTCCAGTTTTCCCTATTACTATTAGAAACAAATAAAAATCCTGTTTGATTTTTAAAGCCCTTCATAACCTGACTCCTTCATATTTTTCAGTTTTTTTTTTATACCTTATTGCCAATACTCTGGGACACTGGCATCCTTTCTGTTCCTTTCTTATGACAGCTCCTTTTTCCTGATATTTCAATTTATCCTGTTTATGTCTTATTTGTACATAGTTGCTTTCATGTTTTCTGCTTCATTATACTGATCTCCTTGAGAGATTGTACCCTTTTTTATCTTTCTTTGTATCTGTAGTATTTAATTTAGTGCTTGGCACATAGTAACTTCTTAATAAATGTATTAATAAATAATTATGAATAAACATTCATTAACAATAAGAAACATGGTTGTGCATGCCAAAGACTTTTGCCCAAGTAGCCCAAGAAATTGGTGAAGCTATCAGAACATAGGATTTAGAACCATAAGAGATCATTAGTCATATGAAGTTAGGTCCTCTGACTTCAGATTTGATGTTCTTTCATGACAGCACAGTCTCTAGGTCTTTTCCCTTCTAATTTAATTATTGTATTTCTCTTTGGTTGAGTGTCTAAAATCAATAAGAGACTGATTTCTTCATTGTCAGTCAGTTTCTTTGTTAGGTCTTATATTCTCCTTCATTGCCAATCAGTTTTTAATCATCCTCCATTAGATCTAGTTGATGTTATCTTCAATGGGAGTAGAGAAATAAAAGTATTTTCTTTATAATAATGATTACTACTCTAATAAACATCATCACACTTTTTGAAAATAATCATAATTGTGCAACTTAGAGAATATGAACTTTATTTTATCACTATAGGATCATGAGTTTTCCTTACATTGATCTACATCTTTGTTTTCTATCATATGTAAGTTTAGGCTCTGAGTATAGTTATAGTAAACTGGGACCTAGTAATAATTTTTAGTTGTTTCCAACAACTTTGCCCCCAAACCATCCTTTAGAGCTAAACTTAGACATTCTTAATAAAATTTCACAAGAATATGATGAGGAAAATAGAGCCTTTTTTAGATTTTTTTGAAAATATTTAAGATGTTCTACATCAGTAAATGTTAGTAATTTTGGTTACTATTGTTTAAGGAATCTACTGCATAGTTTAAAAAAAAAAGTGGGTCTTGGAGTCAATATATCTAGTTCAAGTCCTGCCTCTGACACATGCTGACTAAATAACCCTGAACAAGTAATTTAATATCTCAGTAGCACAGGCAGCTTTTTAAAATAGCTACCCATCTATATTGGAGATATTCAGAGCATTCTTTTATCTGCTTTGAAGATATTAGGGCAGTTCTATAATTTCTGCAAACATGATACCTAGGGACTTTTTTTTAAATCATGGATTTCAGGTAGTTTAAAGATTTTCAGATTTTTTTCTCCTTGATCTACTTTCCATTTTAATTGTTTTCCTGATGAGACATTTTATCTCTTCTGTTTTTTCAATATGGGTTTGATTTTATTATTTCTTGATATCTCATCAGTTTGTTGATACCCAATTGATATCTCCTTTGACCAATTCTGATTTTTAAGGAGTTTTTTTTTTAATCAAGGTTTGTATCTCTTTTCCCATTTGACCAATTCTGCATCCAGAAGAGTTATTTTCTTTCATGAGGTTTTGTAATCTTTTACCATTTGGACAGTTCTGATTTTGAAAGGGTTATTGTCATCAGTATTTTTTGTGCTCTTTTACTAAGCTGTTAATTTTCTTTTCATAATTTTCTGGCATTGCTTTCATATCTTTCTCCAACTTTTTTTCTCTGTTGCTCTTATTTGCTTTTAAAAAATCCTTTCTTTCTTCTTCTTAAAAATCTTTAGCTCTTTACAGAAATTCTCCTGAACTTTCTTTGAAGCTCTGTAGATGTTTTCACATCTTTATCTCTTGAATTTGTGTTTCAAGTTTCCCTGTCACATACATAGTAGCTTTTTATGATCAGATCTTTGTTGTTGTTCTGATTGTTTGCTCATCTTTCTAGGTCATTTCTTAACTTTGGATTTTATATCAGAGTTGGTCTTTACTTATCTTTGTCTGAGGTGTAAGGATAAATGCCTGACACCTCAAGTTTTTATATTCTGTTTTTAATGTTAGTTTTGGGGGCCTGTAAGCTTTCAGTGCTTCCATTTGTAGGCTTTCTTTATCATTATTCAGTTATAATGCTATTTGCTGTGGCAAATGAAGCAGTTCTTGGCCCTTTTAAAAAAAATTACTTATTTAAAAATTGCATGAGTGAAGAAACAATGATGAAGTCTCATGGAGATCTTTCTCAAATATATTATGGTCAAATAGGAAGAAATTTTCCAAATCCCAATTTGATTTCCACTAATTTTTCAGTAATTGTCAATGAAAATCAAACATTAGCACTGAACCCTGACTGGTGGCTCATGTCCTAAAAGTAAGAAAACAGCTTTTTAAAAAAAATGTCTTAAGGTTTTCATCTCTCTCAATATTTATATGGATTTTCTTTTTCACTCTTCCTTTAAGGTTTTTAAAATTTAAGCTAAATTGCTAAATGAGTTCAGAAAATTGATTGAATAAAATTATTCTATAGTCAAGGAGAAAACATCAATGGGACATCTTTAGATATCAAAACAGTATTTAGATCTTTCCATGGAGTAGGAGGAAAAGGTTTCAAGATTTTCCAAAATTAACACATTTTTAAAACATTTAAAAATAAAAAATTGGAAAAAACTAAAAATCGGAACTATTTCTTTTTTCATGCTTCTTTTACAGATCCGCACATCAGTGACCACGCTGTTATTCCCCAAAAGGCCATTCAGTTGGATAAGACACTTCCTGATTGCAGCAATCCTCCTCGCACTTAATAATGTCCTTGTTATTCTTGTGCCAACTATAAAATACATTTTTGGGTTCATAGGTAGGTTTCAGAAATGCTTTTAATTATTGAATTCAGACCCTCATCATTCTCTAGATAGAATGATTAAACAAATTTTGCATGTCATGCATAACCTCTTTGTAGAGGAAAAACAATCTCTCTGAGTAATAGGAGTAGTCCCACTGTTGGATAATCTTTGTTTTCTCTCTCTCCCTTCCTCTCTCTCTCTCTCTCTCTCTCTCTCTCTCTCTCTCTCTCTCTCTACCCCCTTCTCTCCCCTCTCTCTCTCAACCCCCCTTTCTTTCTTTCCTGTAATTGATTGACCAACAAGGGTACCATACTAAGTCCACTTAACCAGTGTTTGGGCCCTGATTGGTTCAGAGTGAATTAAAACAGAAATTGTTTCTGCTTTGGTCAGAAGACCCCTCCCATATTGATTTTTTGGACTATGCAAAAGAAGAAACTTCTTGCTTATTTTCTTTCTCACCTGCCTTAATCACTGTTTTACCCTCCCAATATTTATTCTCCTCTTTTTTTTTTTTTTGCAAGTGGTCATTCTTGGCCTCTTTGTCCCATCTCTTTCTTATCTTACCTTATTGACTGAATGGGTGTTGCCTCAGTTAAACTATGACCTGGAAAGACTTAAGCTTTAAAAAAGTCAAATTGTATTCAATGCCATCCCTAGCTGTCCTGATTCATATCTGGCTAATGGACTCAGTTGGCTCTGGAGGAGAAAGTGAAGCTGGTGACTTTGTATAGCACCCCTCACTTTATGTGAGGTAAATCCAACTCACTTGCATGCTGTGTTATCACCTCCCTGATGTCATGGTCCTCTTTGAGATTGAAGGACAAACTACAATAATAAACCAGTATTTGTGATCATAGGATCATAGATTTAGAAACACCGAGAGACTTCTTGTCATCTAGTCAAACCCCTTTATTTTTCAATTGATATTCAGAGAGGTATAATCAACAATTTATGGTATGCCATGGGATTTTTCCAAATATTATATATATATATATGTATATATATATACATATATATATATGGATTTAGCATCAATATGGTCTATTTGTTGCATTTCTCTTACTATTAGTTTTATGCTACACCCTGCAAACTGGCACAAGTGACCAAAAAAACCCCCCAAACAAACCAACCATCATTATTAGAGGGGTTATGAAAAGATGGAAACACTAATACACTGTTGGTAGAACTGCAAAATTATAAAACACTAGTTTCTCCTAGGTGACCCAGTGAATAGAATACTAGGCTTAGAGACTAGAAAGATCTGGGTTCAATTTTGGCCTCAGACACTTAATAACTGTGTTTTCCTGGATAAGTCACTTAACTTTTGTTTGCCTCAGTATCTTCAGCTACAAAAGAGGTATAGAACATATAGAACATACATACTATCAAGTATTGCAAAGTAGAATGATTGCTATCATTACTAACCCAATCTCATTACTTTACACATAAGGAAACTGAGGTACAGAAAAATCCAAAGACATAAAGCCTTATTGGTACAGTTGAAGTTAGATCCTAGACATTGTTAATTGCCAGTCAATTGACTACATTGCCTCTCAGATTACCACCCCAGAGGTCCTATAAATTTTCTAGCGAAGTTGTGAAAGGACAAAAATTTGAAAAGTAAAGAATTTGACTTTTATAAACAATTTCCTCCTTTTTTCTTGTAACTGCAATTAGTTTTCCATTCTAAGTTTGCTCAGGATCATTCAGCCATCTCATCTTTGGACTGAACTTGTGACTTCATTGGTTTTGGGATCAACTGAGGAGGAAGATTTGTCTAAAGGTGCTGAGAGGTTAAGTGTCATTAGAGGTAGAACTTGAACCCAGGTTTTCCTGACTTGAGAGGCAAGCTCTTTAAATATTGAATGCTGTCTTTCAAAACATAAAAATTAAGTGCCTCACAGTACATTTCAATGACTTAGGTGATTTTATATTTGATTTCTACTTATAGTGAGTAGCATTTCGCTTTGATTTTTCTTCAGGTGCATCTTCTGCGACAATGCTAATTTTCATTCTCCCAGCAGCTTTTTACCTTCGACTAGTTAAAAAAGAACCTTTAAGATCAACTCAGAAGATTGGGGTAAGTTAACCAGCAAAGGAATTTTGAGATTTTCCTCAAGCAAAAGTTGAGCTTCAAGTTATTACTTGTATCAAAAAGAAAATGCATTATTGTTAGGGGGAAAATGTTGCACTAAGATCATAGTGTTTCTTTTTTTTTTTTGCAAGGCAATGGGGTTAAGTGGCTTGTCCAAGGCCACACAGCTAGGTAATTGTTAAGTGTCTGAGGCCAGATTTGAACTCAGGTACTCCTTACTCCAGGGCCAGTGCTCTATCCACTGTGCCACCTAACCACCTCAGACCATCGTGTTGCAAGACATACATGTTTAAAATATCTCAACTTGGGACAAAGTGCTTTACTCCACCTCTACATACACACACACACACACACACACACACACACACACACACACACACAAATTCAGAGATGTAGATGATTCCAGAATTTTACAAATCAAAGCTAGCTGACAAGTCTGAACTGTGACATATAGCAATAGAATTTTTGTATTATCAATGTACACATGTGCACTGAGAGCGCAGATGAAACAGAGAATCACGATAATTGTTTTGACTACCCAGAAATAGGAATAAATCCTTTAACACTGGTAAGAATTTTATTCAGAATAATACATTCCTATTTGTCAAAGACACTGAGAGTTTTATTTTCAGATAGGCAAACATATGGCAACTTTATTTCTTCTTCAAAATTACATCTTATTTTTTAAGTTATACAAAATTTCTTCCTTACACTATGAGAAGGTATAGCCAGGGATAATAGTATATGAATGGGGTTAAGAAAAGGATTCTATAGTTTCCTGAACCTGAGCTGCATTAGTTGGTCTTTAAGGTATAATTTTCTTTCTTCTTTTTTGTTTTTGGTAAGACAATGGGGTTTAATGACTTGCCCAAGGTCACACAGTTAGGTGTCTGAGGTCAGATTTGAACTCAGGTCCTCCTGATTCCAGGGTTGGTGTTCTATCCACTGTGCCATCTAACTGCCCCAAGGCATAATTTTCTACCCGTGCTGTAGTTGAATATGTCTTCCTAACTCTTCCTAAATTTTTATCTTTGAGCCTTGGCACTTCTCAGGACAGTTCCAGGACTATAGATCATCTTATCAAAATTCTCTCCCAATATATGGCCAGAAATATCAGCAATTCTTTTTCTTCCCTGCTACATACAATCTGTTTTCATGCTGTTGCATGAAAGGAATGACATCAATATTCCTTTTTTGTTACTCTATTTTCCTTTTTGTCTGTGAATCAGGGCATTTACATTTTAGTCTTAGCTTTGACTTTATTTGTAAGACCCTGTGCAAATAACAGTCTATGTGAATCACAGTTTCTGGGAATAATCTAAAACATCATCTACCCTAATTCCCATATTTTACACATGGGCAAATGTTGGTCAAGAAATTCAACAAATGGAAAGAACCTACTGCCTCATGCCATTTAATTTGAATGAGCATGATTACATAATTATATATAATTTATCCAAATATAAACTATAACTTATAATATTAGGACTATTTCTATCACTGTGCTATAAATAATAATAATATATTCAATATTCAATAAATTGAGAAAAGTTCATCTCTTGTCATTTGTACTACTTTATCTCAGTGTGATCTCTAGCAATTCAGTCTGTCAAAGGCTGCAACTTTTTGATTTATTGTGATATATTTATAATTAAAATGCCACCTCAGTATCTTGTACTATATTATACACATACACATACATGCATACACATGTCCACACACAAATATGCATATACAACCTCTTACACAAATATATATATCACCTCCTTCAGAGAAAGAGAGTAATGAGAAAGGATATCCTTGACTGGTTATACCTGACTTAATGAGGAGCAGGTATATCCATACATAATTAGGCAGAATCAAAGGAAGAGTATTCATTTAATAGATTTTCTCCAATCATAAAAAGATTGCATTCAAATTGAATATTTGTAGGTAGAATAATATTTTCCCATTGACTTTCATTAAATTTTGGAAATAATGGATTTAAGGATATATTGAAGAAATTGGCATAAAATATAATGAAAACTAAACAATTTGCTATAAGGATATTTTGCTTTTGGAAACATGAGATTCTTCAACTAGTTGTCAAATATAAGCCCTGTAAGAAGTTGATTAGGTGAAAAAAATCAATCACTATTATTTTGCACACTCATTTGAAAGAATACACGCATATAAATATACAACAAAATTAATTTCTATTTCTTTGGAAATTCTTGCTTACTGTATCAAAATTATTAGATTATGCAAAACTGATTAGATCAAAATCAAATATTTAGGTAAATTCCCTGTGTGGAATTTTTAAACAGAGCCAGAAACAATATCCAATAAACTTCAGCAGTACAGGGACTTAAAATTTCATCAATATTGGCCATTTTTTCCATACCACAACCCCTCAATAACTTTGTATATGGTATTCAAGAACAACTATGCTTGCTAAAGTCATCAGGCTGTAGACAACTTGCGACTAGTCCCTTCAAAGTTCAGACAGATGAGAAATTTTACATTAGAATTATACTCGAAACCTTGGCAATTTTTAAGTGCTTCAAGAGATAATCATTTCTCTAGAATAACTGAGAAACCAAGGTGACCATCCTATCACAAGGAACAGCAAAGTAGGACTTTTGGAGATGCAGTCAATCAGTACCTAGGCAATCAATAAAAAAAGATTTTACTGTATCGTTCATGTCTGCTAATATTTTGTGTGAATGATTCAGTAGTAAGGTTTTTAAACAAAACTTTTACAAACTCTGAGCAGATGAGGTAAATACTGACTTATTGAAATAAGAACAATCAATTTACCACTAAATGTACATTATTTTATCAAGTCATAAAACCAAAACTATGTTAAGTAACTAAGTCTAAAGGAACTTAGATTCTTTTGATATTTTATAATGATATTCCTTCCTCTTTTTCAATTTTAGGCTGCCATTTTCCTTGTTGTTGGCATCATCTTTATGATTGGAAGCATGGCACTCATTATAATTGACTGGATTTACAACCCTCCAAATTCCAAGCATCATTAATTCAAGCAAAAGCTAATTTCATTTTTGGAAATGACCTACCAGACCATTTTGACATCTATATTTGAATGTTTTCTAGTGAAAAATTACAAGAAGAATTCAAATAATTTCTCCATTAATATCACTATATCTTTAGAATATTAAACCATCATATTTTTAAACCAACAAGTTGTTTATGTATTTAAAACCTAGAGAGAAGAACTCTACTCTGGTTTTAATCAAGAAATCTGAGATGTCAAAAACATTTTTACTGCTGTACATGCAGAGTAATCTTTCATCAAGAAATATTTTTCTCCTCCAGATTTTTATAGCAGCACTTCTTAGAATACCCCAAAATACCCTCATGCCCCTCCTCCTCTTCAACCTGCTGGCTCTTCACTCCCATAAAATCTAATGGAACTTTTTTTTTATAATATGGCCACATTGGCACAATTCATAAACAACCCTGTTACACAAGAAGGATCAGTCAGTAGAGTCTAAAACTTGGAGCTCTATCAATATTTGTAGATGGATGAGTCATCATGACATATTTTGTCCAGCCTGTCAGTGACATTGAATCAAATTTGTCAAAAAAGAAAAATAATCTTCAGACAATGGATTTGTCACAGTTATTAGGAAAACTGATTGAATTCTGAGAGGGGCTTTAAAAACTACAAATCTACAAGAACAGTCATTTATAGCAAAAATTGTAGTCTGGAAGCATCCATTTTATTATCATTGTTATTTGTCACAGGCCCCTTATGATATATATGAGTTATGTCACTGAACAAGTGCTATCCTTCTTGTCTTCCATTCTAACTCATTAGGTTTTAGGCAAATATATGTGGGAGTACCTGGGAGCCAGGATTGCCTGATACATTTTATTTGAAAAACATTCAGTGAAGGAAATTGTCTTTTGCTTTTTGTTCATGTATATAATCCTTTTCTGTACTCACTTTAATATTAATATATGGCACTTTATTTTTTATTTTTTACATAGCTTTTATTTTTTTCATATTCTGGGGAAAATAGATTAGTTAGAAAAAGAAAGTTACTTTTTATGTTTCTGTTTATTGGAAGAACTTTACATTTTAAGACCCAAGTTGCAATTTAGTAAAATGTTCTCAGATGTTTACAATAATCAGCTATGTGGGAAGTTCCTTTGCTCTAAATAATTGTAAGTTCTAAACTTTCCCCCCCACTTTTGATATCTAAAATAAGACTGAATAAATTTTAGTTTGAAAAGATGTTTACAGATTTATTAAACTTACAAAAATTGAATGCTTTGCTATGAAAATAATGGAGATGTCTCCACAATTAAAAGTGAAACCATGGATGCATACTGTTTGATCTGGAAGGGACTTTAGAGATCATCTAGTGCAGCCCCTTTATTTTATAGATGGTAAATTGTGACTGGAAAATTGACTTATATTAGCTACTCAAAAGTAGAATTTGAACCCAGGTCTTTTGATACCAAGGTTGGTGCTTTTTCTAATAAATGACACTTCTTCCTCTATTATTTCCAATTTTTCAGGGGACAAAAGTAGGTCTATAATGATTTTTTTGCATTAAAAATTCACTATCCAATATTTTGGAGTTAAACAATTTTTAAATTGTGAAAAACAAGTATACAGTTTAAACTTTATAATGTATTTTAACTCTTTCAGTGCTGGAAATTTTTTTCCCTTTTGTCCCGGTACTGAATATTTTGTGCCAAATTTGGGCCAAAATATGAATTTCACAAGGGATCAATTATACTTGCAGTTTATGTTAGTTTCTTCCTAACTTTACCCTATAAATGAATCTAAAGCAACTAAATAACAAATAAAACTTTCAAGAACATAATATAACATGTCTACACCAGAAGAGTTAATAAAGTAAAAAAGTTAAAGTCCATTCTTCTAGCTAAAAAGATAATGGAATTATATTAACTCTATTTTTTTAAACTAAAAAGTTGCTTTGCAAATAGTTATTCTGAGTTATATGGTTTCACGTGCTATTTTTAGTAGTGTAATACTGTGAATGAATGTACTTTGCTGTGAAAATGGAATGTTTCTATTAGCTACCAAAACTTTAGAGTTCTTGTTTGTAGAAACTGATTCAGTAATGGTAGCTTCAAGATATATGCCCCACTATATGCATTTTTATTTTTATCCAAAATACCTCGGAAAACAGAATTATCATCCTGGTGTTTAATCTGAGCTCTGTGTTCAATGTGAGTTTTTATCTGAACTTTAAACATAAATTAAAACAGATTAAAATAGAAATTTGATCAATAATAATTTTTTACAATTTGAGCAAAAGCTAAATTTTACTGACCACAGGGCAATATTCTGGTTTATATTTGAAGTGATTGACTTGAAAAGGTCAGAATTCTATTCTGAAACAATTTTCAAATTCATTTTACACTGATGAGCTAGTAAGCCACAGAATTTCTCTTTTAGGGCCTCCAGATAGTTCACATATTACAAAAAAGGGCATGTACTTACTATGAAAAACTTACTAATTTAACCCTATATGTAGAGCAGATAAAATTTTATTTTCTTATTTTATTTGTAAGGTGAGTCAATGTATTGAAAAGATTTTTATCTTATTGCAGAAAGTGTATATTAACATAAAATAAACAAACTTTTTAAATTAATATAGTATTTATTTGATGTATTAGAAGAATGAAGATGATTTTCTCATGAGATGGTTGAAATATAAACATCTTTTTTTCCTGTATGTGTTTGTACTTTGAGTGTTGTCCACATATCACATTGTGCAGCATAAGATCAGGTTAAATCAAGGGGAAAGAGGTTCTTTGGGGCCCCATGATTTACAGTCATCACTGAAGATCAATAATGTCAACACTAGATATTCAGCAACTTAGCCTAACAAATCTCTAGGTCATGGTTCCTCAATAGAAGGCGGCACCAGGTACAAGGA
Source organism: Macrotis lagotis (assembly GCF_037893015.1). Taxonomy (NCBI): domain Eukaryota; kingdom Metazoa; phylum Chordata; class Mammalia; order Peramelemorphia; family Peramelidae; genus Macrotis; species Macrotis lagotis. The sequence continues at coordinate 218,019,832 of NC_133664.1, read as the reverse complement.
GTAGAGTGAATTAGTTTTTTTTTAATTGTGTTAGAAAAAGAAACAAAGTCAAATGGGATCTAGTGCCATGGGCTCAAGTCAGAAAACAAATGGGAAGCTTGAGTAAAGGGGGAAGAATTTCAGCTACCAACCAGCTAAAGTTTATTATCCAATGTTGTAATGGCCATGTGTTCCCACCCTTTTAGGAATTTTGAAAGATAAGAATAGGAAATAGACAAACACGTAAACAGATAAATAATAAGTAATCTGGATACTAATGAATATTGAAATTATTTATTTTATTTATTTTATTTTTTTTTAGGTTTTTGCAAGGCAAATGGGGTTAAGTAGCTTGCCCAAGGCCACACAGCTAGGTAATTATTAAGTGTCTGAGACCGGACCCGAACCCAGGTACTCCTGACTCCAAGGCCGGTGCTTTATCCACTACACCACCTAGCCACCCCAATTATTTATTTTCTTACAAGGTACCTAGGATAAAAGAATAAGCTGATGAGATAGAGGGAATAAAAAACTTTGATATGAGGAATGATTTAGTTAGAATTGCTTAAGGAATTTCCCTAAATCTCAGATTTGACCAAGTCACTAAATAACTGCCAGTGCCTCTCCATTACACTCAGGAATAGATAGAAGTGCTTCTGATGAGTATTTAAAATTCTTTGCAAACCTTTTCAGTTTTCTAACATATTTTTCTCTCCATGCTTGAAGGCTCCCTCACATGACAGAAACATAAAGTGAACAATTACAATCATAAAATGTTTTAACATTTGAAATTATACTTTTTGTCAGTTAATTCTTTTAGGAAGAGGCTAGACCTTTCTACTCTTAATATTTCAGCTCTATCTAGTAGAAACAAATTTAAGTACATTTATCATCTTTCACTATTTTTCATAATTATTAGTTTATATAGCGACATCTTTTAAAAAAATAGATTTTATTGAATTTTTCATATTACTTATATTTCCTACCTCCTTCATATTTTTCTCTTTTCCCTCTCAGAGAGGCATCACTTGCAACAAAGAATTCTTAAGAGAAATTCAATTAAATAAATTGGTATGTTATAAAAATCTGACATTTTGTGCAATATTCTAATTTTGTTGATCTAAACTCAACAAAGGAGGAATATACTCTCATTTCTTTGGGCCAAGTTTATTCTTCATAATTTTTCAAAAAAGTTCTTTCTACTACATTAGGAGGATGAGGATATCCTCTTTATCTGGAAAATTCTCATAAATTTTTTTTGACTTTCCCTTCATAGCCAAGAAGTTGGATTTTTTTCTTTTTTTTAAGGGGTGTTTTCAGAACCTTATTGTTAAATTTTGGTTAACTATATGGTCAAAGGCTCTGTGTCATCTTCTGATCTACATTTGCTGTCTGTACCTTGCACAAAACTCTACACAAATTTCTGTTTAATTTTTTATGCCAACTTGCAATATAGTGAAACCATAATGCCAAAGATCAAGAAATGGAAAATTAATTATTAAGTTCCATTCGTCTTGGATGTTGCTCTTTCCACTCATATTGCTATAGTCACTGCATTTATTCTTTTTTCTGGTTCTGCTTGCTTCATTTTTGCCAGTCCCTTGAAATCATTCCATGCTTCTCTGTATTCATCACAGAAACATCTTTCTAAAAAGATCAGAATTTTCCCTATAATACATCTCAAGCAGCATTTTTCAAATAGTAAAAACACAAGCTTTTAAAGTAATTTTAGAGCCACATGATGATGATCAGGTTCATTTTTATTTCAGTAACTAAAATCTCCACATGCAAATTATATAGTTTTTCTCCTAAGACCATCAACTATCTTAATAGAGTTGCCTATTAATCATGCTTCAAATGGATAACTGGGAAAAGGACTATAAGATTAAGAGCTAAATAGAAAAAGGTATGAGATCATCTACCTTAACTCCTTCATTTTACAGATGTCAAGAGAAATTAAGTAGTGATAAACCTATAGTCAAGGAAGCAAGCAAGTAGCAGACTCAAACTCATGGTTTGACTGTGGGTTTTATTTTGGGGGGTTTTGTTTTGTTTTTGTTTTTTGGTTTGTTTTTTGTAAGTGAAAAACAAAGTATTCAGGTATTTTTTAATTATCATTTGAAACTATTCTTTTGTGCTATAACATGGTGAGGGAAACAACTGTGAGATCATTAAGATTATACAAATGTGCCAGAACATAATATCCATTTATTTTTCTCACATTTTCTAATTTCAGAAATATTTTATTTTGTCTTCTCATTCTTCTTCTCTAAAATGAGGAAGTTAAACTAGGTGATTTCTAAGGTCCCTTCAAGTTCTATGATAAGATTCCAAAAAAAAAGGAGAAATTTAATCTTGTCAATTCAATTTAGTTCAAGATCCTTTTATTAAGCAACTACTACAAGAAGAACACTGAGAGAGACAGAAAGCCAAAATGTGTCAATTTTCATGGAACTTACCTTCTGTGAGGATGCACAGAGGGTGCACTTCTCTGATTGTCATTTTGTTATTTCTCAATAGTTTTCTTGACAAAATAAAATTACAATGCAGCAGTTGAATCCAAAAAATTCAGAAGTTACAATCATAATATATTTGATAAAGCAAAAGCAAAAAATAAAAAGGATAAACAAGGAAGCTATATATATGTATGTATATATGTATAAATACACACATATACATATTTGTTTATTTTTCTTCATGAGCGGCTAAGCAAAGATTTGCAGGATGAATCACCCTGGTTGCATCTTAAGCTCCATTGCTCTTTGATATCCATTTATTCCTGTTTTCAAGTAGATGATGAACAGTTTTGTGCTATTTAAAATATCCTTTCCTTTGTATTTGAAAGTCTTCTGGATTTCTTGGACAGGCCCAAGATGGCAGTGTGAAGCTAGAATGTTCTTAAGATTTTTTCCTACACATCAAATGAAGCCTCTACACAGACATTAAAGCTCCAGATCTCACTGAAAAGAAAAAAAAAGATCAAAACAAGTTTTGGAGGATCTTCAGTGAAGGTCTGTCTCTTCAGTGGAAAATGGGAAGTAAAGCCCAGCTAGGAGGGAAGGCAGGAAAGGCAGTGGGAGTGAAGCCCAGGTCACAGGAGCTAGACAACAGCACAGAGGTGGCAGCTAGATAGCAAGCCAGAAGGGAGAGTCCCATCCCTAGACAAAATCTGAATCCTGGGGACACTGGGGCAAAAGACAGGCCTGGTTAAGAACAAATCACTGCATAGATAGAGACTGAATATAAAGAAACAAACCCCTGCATAGCCAATGCCAGGGCTGCATAGGCAATATCTTGGCCAGTGATAAGCCAAGGATCAGACCCCAGTCTCAGCACAAAAAAACTCAAGATTATACTCTCTATATTCTAGGAGCAAAGCTCAACAATAAAAATGAGCAAAAAAAAAAACCTAAAAGAGGGCTAACCACAGAAAGCTACTTTGCAGATAGAGAGGCCATCTCAGAAGAAGAAAACAGTGACAAACTACCTACATGGGAAGTCTCTTTGCAAAGAATAGAGGAAGAAGAAAAATGGAAAAAAGAAATGAGAGCCATGCAGGAAAATTTTGAAAAAAATGAACAAAGAAATCAACTCTTTTAAAAGTAAAAATAACAATTGGAAAAAGAATGTAATTCTTCAAAAAATAAAATCAACCAACTGGCAAAGGAATGCAACTCATTTAAAATTCAGATCAACCAACTGGAAAGGGAATGCAAACCAGCAAAAAGTAAAATTATCCAACTGGAAAAGGAAATACAAAAATTAACTGAAAAAATAAAAGCCTAAAAATTAGAATTGGACAAATAGAAAATAATGAATCCAAGAGATAACAAGATTCCATCAAACAAAATCGAAAGACTGAAAAAAATTGAAGAAAATGTAAAATACCCTTCAGGAAAAGCAAATGACCTGGAAAAAAAAAAGATACAGGAGAGACATTTTATGAATCACTGGTCTACCAGAAAACCTAGATCAAAAAAGAGAGCCTGCATAATATCTTTCAGGAAGTTAGCAGGAAAAACTGTCCCAATATATTGGATCAAGAAGACAAAAGAGCAGGGGTGGCTAGGTGGCACTATGGATAGAGCACCGTCCTTGGAGTCAGGAGTACCTGAGTTCAAATTTGACCTCAGACACCTAATAATTACCAAGCTGTGTGGCCTTGGGCAAGCCACTTAACTCCATTGCCTAGCAAAAACTAAAGGGAAAAAAAAAAGAGTCCTTAAAGAATACACAGAACACCTTCAGAAAGAGACCCCCCCCCCCCCCAGGATTAAAAAGTCTAAGGGATATCATAGAAAAATTCTAGAATTCTCAAATATAGGAGAAAATATTGCAGGAAGCCAAAAAGAAGCAATTTAAATACAAAGGAAGCACAATAAGAATACAGACTTATTAATTTCAATATTAAAGGATCAGAGGGCATGGAATACCATATTTTTGTAAGGCAAAGGACTTGGATTACAACCAAGAATTTACTTTCCTGTAAGATTCAGCAAATTCTCTCAGGGGGAAAAAATGAAGAATCAATGAAATAGAGGACTTCCAAAATTTCCAGATTAAAAAGACCAGTATTGAACAGAGAATTTTATCTTCAAATACAAGACTCAAGAGATGCATAAAAAGGTAAACAGAAGGGGGGGAGCAAATGTTAGTCAAGAATATTAAATTGTATACAACCCTACATGGGAAGATCACACTTGTAACTCTTAAAAATTGTATTTCTCTTAGGATTGTTAAAGGGTTGAAGATAGTTGAAGAGATTTTACTTAGAGAATATGGGTATGGTTGATTGTTGTCCTTCATTATCAAAGAGGACCAAAATGACATCACTATGTTTGAGACAAATTACAGTGCAGTGCACTGTTGCTGATCAGACCAATACAAGCTCAGAATGCTCTACCACAGGTTGTACACAATTAGTTCAGGTGAACTTTTGGGGTATTTATTCTAAACTTATGTGTCTCATTTGAGCTATTTTAATTGTGCCTCACTCATAGAGCTCAGCACTTTTTCTGATGAGGGCATCCTATGCTGGGCAGTCCTTTGTCACTGTCTCCCATGCCTTACAATCAATTCTAAAGTTCTTAAGAGAAACTTTGAGAATGTCCCACTATTTAGAATACTTAAAGTCTCTATTCATAATTAAATCAGAAGTGATCTTACTTTACTAGATGCCTTAAAGATGGTAGTATACAATAGGGACAGAGGGTGGAAGTTTACTTAAAAGGGTTAGAACCACATAAATAGATTAGTAAGTAATCTTGTCCTAATCCATTCTTAGTTAACAACAATTTAAATATCATGTTGGAGTGATAAAAGGACAGTGGGAGAAAGTACCTTATTCTCTGGTTGGGGAGTGTTGTAGGGCTACAGCTGGAGTGCTATAGAGAGATCAAGGAAGAGAAAACTTAGAGTGAATGGACATGAAAATATCATGAAGAGATTTTGATTTGCTTGATGCTTGGCTACAATAGGAGGTAGTATGCTTAAAGGGAAGGGGTATTAAGCTTCATAAAATGATTTGGCTTTGCATGATTCTTTTGCTCATGGGGACTATATGTCCATGATGGTTACTTGAAAAGGGGGTATGGTATAAAGTGATTATAATTTGATGTGATTCATAACTCTTGAAAAATATATTTCTAATGAGATAGAAGAGAGGAGGGTACTTAGGGACTATGGGGTAATGCTACTTATTAATCAGTCAGTCTTTGAGAATAGTATTTCAATCAGGACAGATAAAAGGAATATATTTTGACTAAGGGGATATAAGTACAAGACAAGGTTAAAACAATAAACACATAAATAGAAGGACAATACTAACGGAAGTCTAAGTAAAGTGTATAAATAGCACCAGGTGAAGAGGCACAAAGATGTATTATAGTGGGGGGGAAAGAAGGGAGGGTGTGAACACTGAGTAAATCTTACTCAAAAAATTTGGCCCAGAGAGGGAATAACATACATTCCCAATTGGGTTTATCCTACTCTACAGAGAAGTAGGGAGAGAAAGGGAAAGAAGGGAATAATAAAAGGAAAGGTGAAGATATAAGTGAAAGTAAATTTAAAGTTGAAAAGAAAAATTAAAGGAGAAAGGGACATTAGAGATGATGAATAAGAGGAAAGGAAAGAAAAAGTATAAATGGGGAGAGATAGCATGGAGGGAAATGCAGATTTAGTAAACTTAACTGTAAATGTGAATTGGAATGAACTCTCCCATAAAACAGAAGTGGATGGAAGAATGGATTAAAAAACCAGATTGCTACAATATGTTTTTTTTTTTTTTACAAGGAACACATATGAGGCAGAGAGATACATATAGGGTAAAGTTAAAAGGCTGGAGCAAACTATATTATGTTTCAGTGGAAGTAAAAAAAATCAGGATTAACTATTCTGATCTCAGACAAAGCAAAAACAAGAATAGATTTCATTAAAAGAATTCAAGGAAGGAAACCACATCTTCTTAAAAGGCACCATAGGCAATGAAGTAATATCATTAAACATATATGCACCTAGTGATATAGTAATCAGATTTTTTTTTTTAGTTTTTACAAGGCAATGGGGTTAAGTGACTTGCCCAAGGTCACACAGCTAGGTAAGCAACCAGATTCTTAAGAGGAGAAACTGAATGAATTATATAGAGACATATATAGTAAAACAATAATAGTGGGGGACCTAAACCTCTCTTTCAGAACTAGATAAATCTAACCACAAAATAAACAAGAAGAAAGTTAAGAGAGTGAATAAAATTTTAAAAAACTTAGATGTGGGGGTGGAGCCAAGATGGTGGAGTAAAGGACTTCCATGAACTCTTCCCCCAAACCACTCTAAATATCTTTAAATAATGACTCTGACCATATTCTAGAGTAACAGAACCCACAAAAAGATTTAGTGAAGCAATTTTCCAGTCCATGACAACTTGGAAGATACATGAGAAGGATCTGTTATGCTGGGGTTAAAAAGGGTTCACAATGCAGTCCAGGCCATACTGGAACAAATCGACTCCAGACATTCCAGGAACAGATTGCAAAGTGCCTGGGTCCATGGCACCAGTGGCGGTTTCCAGACCTCTCAGCCTAGGGATTGCCAAGGACAACATGGAAGGTCAGCAGGTAAACTCCTACTCCAGAGTGAGAGTGGAGCCTAGTCCAGTGTAAGTCTAAGATTAAACCCAGTCCCTGACGACCAGAAGCAGGCCTGGGATATTTCCTAGCAGGGTGCCAATTTGGCAGCTGCTTTGATAGCACTCAGCCCATAGGGGCTCAGGGAGATTGCAGAGGTCTCTCTATCCCTGAGGTAGGACTCTGCTGCTTTGCCCATGCTCAGATCTAAGTTGCAGGTTGGAGCCCCAGTCTCAGATAAAAGAGTAGAAGCACAACAGAGCTCACTGTCTGTAGCAAAGCAGGAACTCTTCTCACAGCTTCAGGGCAGAAAAGAGTGCTTGTGGTCATCCACATATCAGAGCACAGGCTAGAAGAGCAATCAGTCTCTCATAAGACCTTGGAAGAATTGAGAACTTTCAGGTCCCTGGAGAGGGGAGTCCCTGAAAAGAACTGCAAAACTCTCAAAAGTTTGGGACAGTGCATCCTCCATTCTGGAAGCAAAGTTCTACCTTAACAAAGTATTAAAATCAAGTCATAGGTTGGAGAAATGAACAAACTTTGGCTCCTATGGATGATCAAAATATACACTCTATTTGTAAGTCAAAGCTTCTGAATTCAAAGTCTCCAAGAAAAACATGAATTAGTCTCAGACTATGGAAGAGCTCAAAACAGATTTTGAAAATCAAGTAAGGGAAGTAGAAGAAATATCAGGAAGGAAATCTACCAGATTCCTTTTTGACACCAATATGGTGCTAAAACCCAAACCAGGAAGAGTCAAAACAGACAACAAAAATTATAGATCAATCTCCCTAATGAACATTGATGCTAGTTATTACTAGGTTAATAAACCATAATTGGGTAGGATTTATACCAGGTAGGCAGGGATAGTTCAATATCAGGAACTATGCTCAAAGAGCAATAAAACTCTTCATATCCTTTGACCCACCAATTCTAATTCTAGGTCTTTATCCAGAAGAAATCATAAAAAATGGGAAGAGTCCTACATGTTCCAAAATATTCATAGCAAATTTTTTTGTAGTGGCAAAGAATTGGAAATTGAGGGGATGTCCATCAATTGAGGAATGGATGAACAAGTAAATGAATGTTATAGAGTAGTATTGTTCTATAAGAAATCATGAGTGGTTGGACTCTAGAAAAACATGGAAGGAATTACAGGAACTAGTGCTGAGTGAAGGAAGCAGTACCAAGAGAACATTGTACACTAACATCAACATTATGGGGGCAGCTAAGTGGTGCAGTAGATAGAGGACTGGCCCTGGTATCAGGAGGACCCGAGTTCAAATATGGCCTCAAGACACTTAATAATTACCCAACTGTATGACCTTGGGAAAGTCACTTAACCTCACTGTCTTGCAAAAACCCACACAAAATCCAAACAAAACATCGACATTGTGAATAGATCAACTTTGGCAGATGCAACTACTCTAAGCAGTTCAGAAAGCCAGGACAATCCTGGGAGACTTGTGATGGACAACACCATCCACATCCAGAAGAAGAAAACAAAACAAAACAAAAAAACAAACTACAGAATCTGAATAAACACTACGTTAATTCTTTAAAAATTCCTTATGTTTTTCGTTCCTATTCCATGGTTTCCTTTCTTTTTCCTTTGTCCTAATTCCTCTTCCAGAAAATCTCAGATAGGTAAATATGCAAAACACAAATGTACATGAAAAGTGTCCACAAGATTATTCACTGCTGAAAGGAAGGGGATGAGAAGGGAGGATGGAAGAAAATTGTGTAACATAAATAAGAACGAATGTTAAAAAAAAACTTTCATAACATGTAGTTGGAAAAATAAAATAAAATATCAATTAAGATTCTTTTTAAAAAAGTATGTACAATAAATAACACATTTTCATAGACAACTTGTTTAAAGATTACATACCAATTAAAAAAAATCTTCTTCCATATGGCTTGCAGGTTCCAAACTGAATTCTTTAATTAAACACTATGTTTCTTGATGTTTTGTCTTGTTTCTAGAGGCAATCTGTGAATTCTTTCCTTTGGAAATTAATTTTCCAATATTCAGAAGTTCTTTTCTATTCATTATGGAATCAATGAAGAAGCCCCACAAAGCAGTGGCAATATAGAGGGGAGAGCATATAATGGATACCTTGGAAACTTGGATTTTATGAAGAATACAGAGAAAAAGGAGAGAGAGACAATAATTAAAGTGGTAAAATCAGATATTAAGGGTCTGAGTAAACAGAAAAAGAAGATGGATAATGGAAAGAGTGAGAGAAATCTTTATTGAAAAAAGATACAAAAAATGAAATTTAAATGACTAATGATAAACACAGTTTGCTAAGCCATTTCCCAGTTGAAGGACATTTACTTGATTTCCAATTCTTTGCCACCACAAACAGGGCTGCTATAATATTTTTTCATAATCTCTTCAGGATATAGGCCCAGCAGTGGTATTGCTAGATCAAAGGGTATGCACATTTTTGTTGCCCTTTGGGTGTAGTTCCAAACTGCTCTCCAGAAAGGCTGGATGAGTTCAAAGCTCCACCAACAATGTAATTGTGTCCCAGATTTCCCACAACCCTTCCAACAATGATCATTGTTCTTTCTGCTCATATTGGCCAGTTACAGTAATTTTTTTATAAGTCATTTACTATATAGTTAGGCTGGATTTGTAATGGATCTGAAGATAATCCAATATGAGGAAAATAATGTAATCAAATGCTAAACAAAAGACAAACACCATGTGGTTTTATCAATAGATGTAGAGAAAGATTTTGACAAAGCACAATAATAATCCTTAAAATTCTAAAAATAGGCATAGAGTGATCTTTTTCAATGGATAAAAATCTCTTTTCTCCCTCTTATTCACTTGATAAGAAAGAAAGGAAAAAAATCCTTATTACAAATATGCATAGTCAAGCAAAAAAAATTCCTGTACTTTTGGTATGCAAAGATTTAATTTCAAAAAATGCATCCGAAACCAAAATCTAACAATATGTACAGAGGAGAAGTGAATGCCACATTTCCTCATTAATTTTTAGAATAGTTCTAAAAATGTTTGCAATTCCACTAAGACCAGAAAAACATGAAAGCACAGAGATAGTTCAGTTGATTGATAAGATAATGATTTACTGAGACAATCCTATGAAATAAGCAAAGAAACTAATTGAACCAATGATTAGGAGAAAAGGGAGAGAGGGGAATATGCATTTATCTTTTATATACCAGAATATTTACTTTTTATCCTTACAACCAACACTGTGAGATAGGTACTCTTATTATCCCTATTTTACTCCCGTAGAAACTGAGACAGAAAAAGTTTAAAATGACTTATCCACAAATACAGAGCTCATTGTTATCAGAGGTAAGATTTGAATTTGTCTTTCTGACTCTAGGCCCATTGCTCTTATATACTGGATAACCTAAATACCTAATAATATCTTCCGTAAATTTAGAGTCTACCATATAAAAAAAAATCACACAAGTCAATAACATTTTGTACATCTGTAACAAAATCAAGGAGAATAATAAAAGAGGATAATTTTTATTGTTTTCATGCTATGCATTCATCAAAATTGAATGTGTTGAGAGAAAAAAACATATCCTTGAGGAAGAACTAAGATATTAGAGATAGAAAAAATTATGTAGTACATAAGACAACTTTTTTTTAAAAAACTGAAGGTAATAATCTTTGGTCTTTATTTAAATTCCACAGTTCTTTCTCTAGATAGAGATGGTAATCTCTGTTACAGATACCCTAAAATTGTCCCTGATTATTGCACTGATGGAATGAGTAAGTCCATTAAGGTTGATCATGTTGCTGTTAGGATGTACAATGTTCTTCTGGTTCTGCTCATCTCACTCAGCATCAGTTTCTGCAAATCTTTCCAGGCTTCTCTGAAATCCCATCCCTCCTGATTTGTAATAGAACAATAGTGTTCCATAACATATATACATATATATATATATATATGTATATATATACATATATATATATATATAAATATATATATACACACACACTACAATCAGTTTAGTCATTCCCCAATTGATGGACATCCCCTTGATTTCCAATTCTTTACCACCACAAACAGGGCTGCTATGAATATTTTTGTACACGTGATGTTTTTCCCTTTTTCATGATCTCTTCAGGGTAAAGACCCAGTAGTGGTATTGCTGGATCAAAGGGTATGCACATTTTTATTGCCCTTTGGGTGTAATTCCAAATTGTCTCCAGAAGGTTGGATCAATTCATGGCTCCACTAAATGCATTAATGTCCTAGATCTCCCACATCCCTTCCAACATCCATCATTTATCCTCCCTGGTCATAATAGCCAGTCTGAAAGATGTGAGGTGGTATCTCAGAGATGCTTTAATTTGCATTTCTCTAACAAGTAACGATTTGGAACAGTTTTTCATATGACTATGGATTGCTTTGATCTCCTCATCTACCCTCTATTACCCTCCCCTTTGCGTATTCTTTGACAATTTGTCAATAGGGGAATGGCTTTTTTAAAATATAAATTTGATGCAGTTCCCTATATATTTTAGAAATGAGTCCTTTCTCAGAAACACTAGTTGTAAAAATTGCTTCAGAATTTACATTTCTTTTGATCTTGGTTACAGTGGTTTTGTTTGTGCAAAAGCTTCTTAATTTAATGTAATCAAAATTATCCAGTTTGTTTTTTATGATGTTCTCTATCTCTTCCTTCATCATAAACTTTCCATAGATCTGACAGGTAAACTATTCCTTGTTCTCCTAATTTTCTTATAATATTATCTTTTATATCTATATACTAAATTTTGATCTTATCTTGGTATAAGGTGTGAGATGTTGGTCTAATCCAAGTTTCTGCCATACTATCTTCCAGTTTTCCCAAAAGCTTTTATCCAAGAGTGAGTTCCTAACCCAGAAGCTGGACTCTTTGAGTTTATCAAACAAGCAGATTACTATAATCATTGGCTGATATCTCTTTTGTACCTAGTCTTTTCCAGTGATCCACCACTCTAATTTCTTTTTTTCCTCTGTTCTTTTTTTTTTTTTGCAAGGCAATGGGGTTAAGTGGCTTGCCCAAGGTCACACAGCTAGGTAATTATTAAGTGTCTGAGTTCAGATTTGAACTCAGGTACTCCTGACTCCAAGGTCGGTGCTCTATCCACTGTACCACCTAGTCACCCCACGACTCTATTTTTTAACCAGGACCAGTTAATTTTGATGACTAATGCTTTATAATATAATTTTAGATCTGATAAGGCTAAGCCACATTCGTTGGACTTTTTTTTCCATTAAATCTCTTGATATTTTTGACTTTTTGTTTCTCCATATCAATTTAGTTACATTTCTTCTACCTCATTAAAGTAATGTTTTGGAATTTTGATTAGTATTGGCACTAAATAAGTAGTTTACTTTAGGTAGAATTGTCATTATTATATTAGCTTGACCTATCCACGAGTAGCTGATATTTGCCCAGTGATCTAAATCTGATTTTATTTGCATGAAAAGTATTTCATACTTGCTTTCAGAGTTTCTGAGTCTGCCTTGCAGGTAGACTCCCAAGTATTTTATGTTGTCTGAAGTTATTGTAAATGGGATTTCTCTATCTAACTCTTGCTGCTATATCTTGCTAGTAATATATAGAAATGGTGAGGATTTATGTGGATCTATTTTACATACTGTGACTTTGCTAAAGTTGTTCATTGTTTCCAGTAGTTTTTAAGATGAGTTTTTTTACGGTTCTCTAGGTCTGCAAAGAGTAAGAAAGTTTCTTCCTTCCCAATTCTAATTCCTTCAATTTCTTTTTCTTCTCTGATTGCTGATGTTAACATTTTTAATACAATATTGAATAATAGTGGTGATAACAGGCATCCTTGTTTCACCCCTAATCTTATTGGTAATGCTTCTAGCTTATCCCCATTGCATATGGGGCTAGATAGTCAATCTACTTAATTCTCAATCAGCACTGGGGGAGGTCTGCTGCCCACATCTCAGCCTATGGGGATAGGGAGATGTTATTATGTTTGTTCTGGGAAGAGTCACTTTCTTCCACAGGAATGGGTGGGGAGGGGACTCAACTGGAAACATAGGGCTCAGCCAAAAATACGGGGACTCTTGGCCCTAGTCTTCCTGACCAACTGAGCTGAGATGGAGCGCAGATGGAGCTCTCTTTCCCTACACAGCAAACGTTTCCACCACTGTTCTCAGGTTAGTCCCTGGGCCTCACCCCGCCACCCACCCCCATACTCCCCTGGGACAGACCTTGTTGGTAGATGTCCATCTCTTTGGTTCTTCTATAGGTTTGGTGGATCCAAGTTCTGTTAAGAGGCCTGGTTCATGTTAGTTCTGAGGGGAAGACAGAAGAGCTTAAGACAGTGCCTGGCTTCTCCCCGCCATCTTGGCTGGAAGTCTGATTCAACAATTCTTTAGAGCAATTTGGAACCATGCCCAAAGGATTATAAAACTATGCCTATCCTTTGGCCTAGCAGTGCCACTGTTAGACTATATTCCAGAAGAGAAAAAATACTGGAAGAAAAGAATCTATACGTATAGGGATATTTATAGCAGTTCTTTTCTGGTGGTAGGGAGCTGGAGCTTGAGGGGAATACCCATTTGTTTGGGAATGACTGAACAAATTGTGGTATGTGACTGAGATGAAATATTTCTCTGTTTTGGGAAATGTTGAACAGGATGTTCTCAGGAAAATAAATAAATAAATAAACAAACAAACAAACAAACAAACAAATAAATAAATAAATAAAGCTTGCATGAGCAAATACAAAGGAAAATGTATTGTATACAAAGTAACAGCATTATTGCAGGATGATCAGCTGTAAATGACCCACCTTTTCTCAGCAACTCTGAAGGATTTATGATAAAGAGTACTATTCATCCCAAAGACAGAGCTGATGGTGTCCAAATACAGACTGAAGCATGCTTTTTATTTCACTTTGTTTTTCTTTTGGGGGTGGGGTTACGTTTTACTTTTACTACATGACAATTGTGGTACTATTTTTCGTGACTACACATTTTTTAGCCTATAGCAAATAATTTACTTTCTCAATGCAGGAGAGTGGGGGTGAGAGGAAGGAAAAGAATCTGGAGCTCAAGGTTTTGAAGGTAAATGTGGAAACTTTTTTGCATGTTACCAGGGGGAAAAAATAAAATGAAATAAATAAATAAATAAATAAAACTCTATGAACAGTATTGACATGATATGGTACATGGGATCACTGAACAACAACAATGGGACATCCACTTCAAACTTTTCAATAGGCAATTGTTGATGTAGGATTGGAGCAAAGAATAGAAACTAGGATATAGGGTGAAGAATTATTTGCATAATGAGAATAATTGAATTCAAGAGCTAATGAGTATATGGAGAGGACAGAGTCTTGGTGTACCAGTCTAGTTAGGGTTTTGGTTATGTATGATACTGCAGCAAAATCAACTTAGAAGGAATGATAAAAGAAGTAAGGGAGGAGTGACCAAAAAATCGGTATGTAATAAAAATCCAGAGAAGAAAGAATATTTTAAAGGCATAGTTTGAAATTCTTTAGAGATCAAGAAAGAAAGGTGGGGGGAAACCAGTTATAATTATTATATAACTAAATATATTATAAATTAAATATATATATATATAAATTAAATAATATAATTAATTAAAACTTTCCCCAGTAACTTTAATGAAAAAAATCAGCATCTCACTTTATTATCTTATGTAAAATTTCATTTGAGTTAAATGATATGATTATCAGTTTGTCAGTTGTAAACTGGAGTATCTTGAAAAATGCCAAGATCTAGAGGAGAACATTACCTTTCAGTTTTATTTTCATGTGGGTTTGGACAAATCACTTAACTTCTCTGTAATTAAGTCTTCTGATTTAGAACTTGGGAAGATTAGATTGAAGCAGGAAAACTGTGTACACAGAAAATGCTGTAATCTTTTTGCACTGGAAACTGTTGGAGATGTTCTCCATTCTGTGATGACTCTTTGTGAACTCCATTAACTAAGTCACTTTGGACTTTAACAGTTAAAGTTGACCTTGGTCACTCCCTTTGGGGCAGAAGCATGCTTAGAATGAATGCTGCTCATGCATTGTGAGTGAAACCTTAAATCAGGCTTTAGTCACTCCTTGGGGACCATCCCTGTGGCATGCCCAGTGGAAAACCACACCTATACCAGGTATTAGGCCGCTCCTTAAATACCACCCTCTTCCACCCACCACAAAAATCTATTTAATCAAGATTTTGCCCCAGGCTTGCTGCTGCTACTGTTTTCTTCTCTCTCCTTTCTTTTTCTAAGCTGTCTACACATGCTCCATCTCCTTAGAAACTCTTCTCCAGCCTGTAATAATCTCTTTTTGCTTAATTTTATTACCTTTTTAGAATCTCACCCTTTTTAACTTGATTATCCTCTTTGCTGTTCTCCCCAACTGCCTCTTAACTCCTTAAAATACATAAAGTTGATTCCCTTGGGACTACTCTCCCTCATTGGGGATCAGTGGTTTCTTGCCTTCACTTTATTATTTCCTTCTTTCCCTGCAAAGTGTCCCTCTCTCCAGCAAAGAGGTGACTTGATTCACTGTAGCTATGAAATTTATGATTCTCTGATTCTTAAGTCACTCTTTACAAATTACTTTCTTTTAAAAAAATGTTTCTTATGAATCTTATGATCCACAAAAAAAAAGTTTCTACATAAAGGTTTTGTCATTGTGATTTTAAAAAGTGTGCCCTCTAGGGAAAAGCTAAAATAATTTTGTCTTAAATATATTGCTCAAAAATAGTCATCTCAACTATCTGAGAGAAATGATCATTAATAACCAAAATCTTGGGGACATTCAGAGTTTTCCCATTCTTTCAAAGCCCTGATTTTAATGTGTCTTGAAGGATGTAACTAATAACGAGATTTCATTATAATTCTCCCCAACCAAACAAGGAATTTAATGTAATGAAGTTCATTGAGTTCTACTCAAGTAAGCCCATCTTGAATCTTTTTAATCATCATTTATCTAAGATATCAATCTATGACTATTTGTCTTAGTAACTAGTCTTTCGCACAAAATTCATTAACTATAAAAGAAACCAACTAGTTTTTGAATTTTTGGAAGATTATTCAAACATTTAATTTCACTGCTAAAATTCAGAAGTTGACTTTGACTATGCATATATGAAATGTATCTATATCTATATCTATCTATATATATTCTTATCATCTAAAATAACAAGGAAAAAGTACTCTAAAAATTCTAGACTTGCATATAAAATTGGCTATAAAATCTGTTCAGGATTCATTTATTAATGTCATTCCTTTGCACTGAAACCAACAATGGACAAATTAAAGTCAATCAAAGAGAATGTAACCTTCTTGAACAGAACTGTTCTGTTTTTGTCTTCCTGTCATAATGCCTAGAACATAGTAGGTCATTTATATGTGTTTGTTGAATTGAATTGAATTCAACAAACACTAAAGTTAAAAAAGGGGGGGAATATTCTCCTTCTATACTCATTATTATCCCAAATCTCATTCATTAAAATAAATATAGATATATAAGCAAGAAGATAGAGAAAGAGAGATGGATAGATTTATGTAGAATACAACAAACGTTAGTTCTGATTTCATTTAACCCCTGTAGAAATTGAAAAATCATATTCATATATGCATAAATAATAACAATAAACTTATGTTTGTTATATGAAATAAAAATTATATGACATAATGAACTTATGCTTATTATATGACATTGAAGAAGTTTTTAAAAGGGCAGTATGACCTTCATCATTCAGGGATCCCCATGAAAAATTCCCTTTTTACATTGATGAATTTCTTCAATATTATATCACAAGTTGCCACTAGAGGACACTAAAACTATGCAAAGTTCCATTCATTTTTCTCTAAGCCTCACTCTCAAGGCTGGGAGCTTTATAAAAATAGATTATCCTGTCTGAGAAATGCTGAAAAAGATCTTTCCTCTAGAAGACAATCCAATCCATGGCTACAGTGGCCAGCAGTTAGGTTTACATATGAATATGAAAAAGATTGTTATGGTTTACTCAAAGTATAAATTGATAATGTTTGACCTTCATTGTTGAGGAAAACTATGACATCAGTGATGTCATGACAAGCACATAAATTGGATTTGAGTGAGGGGATGCTGTGCTAAGTCACCAACCTCACTTTTTCCTCCAGAGATACCTGGGTCCAGTGGTCAGATATGAATCAGGATGACTGGAGATGGCCTGAAGTTCAGGCAATCAGAATTAAGTGGCTTGTCCAAGGTCACACAGCTAATAAGTGACAAGTGACTGAGCCTGTATTCAAACTCCTATCTTCCTGATTCCAAGGACAGTACTCTCTTCACTGCACCATTTTACCGCCCAAAAGAATAAATTAAACTTTCCCTATTGAACGTTTTTTAAAATTTATTTTATTTTCTATTTATGTAATTAAAACAATAGAATTATAAAAATGACTGTTTATGAAATTGTAGATCTACTATATATATATATAATTTGCTATTCCTTTTAATATAAAACATTATCATGTAAATTTTTTTTTCTTCTCTCTTCCCACATTCAAGATAACCATAATTAGATGCAAACATATATGGGTGCAAATAGCATCTTTCTACATTTGTCCTTTATAAGTAATTTGGGTGTTGGTAACAATAAAAATGACATTCACTCAAAGTTGTTCTTTTGCAGGGGGCAGGTAGGTGGCACATGGATAGGGTCTTGGAGTCAGGAGTACCTGAGTTCAAATTTGACCTTAATAATTAGCTAGCTGTGTGGCCGTGGGCAAGCCACTTAACCCCATTGCCTTGCAAAAACATAAAACAACAAAAACCCCAACAACTCTGCTATTACTACATATAATGTTCTTTTGGTTCTGCTCAATTCACTCTTCATTATTTGGTGCAAGTCATTTCATGTTTTTCTAAAATCATTTAGCTCATCATTTCTTTTTTTAGCTCATCATTTCTTACTGAACACTAGTATTCCATCACAATCACATACAACTTCTTCAGTCATTTCCCAGTTGATACAATTTCCATTTCTTTGCTATCACAAAGACAGCTGCTATAAACATTTTAGAAAATTTTTGTCATTTTCCTTTTGCTCTATTTTTGGAAATGAACATGGCAATGGTATTGTTTAATAATTTAGTACTTTACAAGCCATTCCCCAATTGAAAAATGGTCAAAGGATAGGCAAAAGCAATTTATAGCTGAGGAAATCAAAGCAATCCATAGTCATATGAAAAATTGCTCCAAATCATTACTTATTAGAAAAATGCAAATTAAAGCATCTCTGAAATACCACCTCACACCTCTCAGACTGACCAATAGGACCAGAAAGGACAATGATCAATGTTGGAAGGGATGTGGGAAATCTGGGACACATACATTGTTGGTAGATCTGTGAACTCATCCAACCTTTCTGGAGAGCAATTTGGAATTATACCCAAAGGGTAACAAAAATGTGCATACCCTTTGATCCAGCAATACCTCTACTGGGTCTATACCCTGAAGAGATTATGAAAAAGGGTAAAAACATCACTTGTATAAAAATATTCATAGCAGCCCTGTTTGTGGTGGCAAAGAATAGGAGATTAAGTAAATGTCCTTCAATTGGGGAATGACGTAACAAACTATGGTTTATGCATGTCATGGAACACTATTGTTCTGTTAGAAACCAGGAAGGGTGGAAATTCAGGGAAGGCTGTTAGGATTTGCATGAACTAATGCTGAGATGAGCAGAACCAGAAAAACATTGTACACCCCAGCAGCAATATGGAGGTGATAATCAACCTTGATGGATTTGCTTATTCCATCAGTGCAACAATCAGGGACAATTTTGGGGTATCTGCAATGGAGAATACCATGTATATCCAGATTTAGGAAAAAAATCATTATCTCTTTATGTAATTTTGCTATCTCATACTTTATTTTTCTTCTTTAAGGATATGATTTCTCTCTCATCACATTCAACTTAGATCAATGTATACCACGGAAACAATGTAAAGACTAACAGACTGCCTTCTGTGGGGGGTTGGGGGAGGGAAGCAAGATTAGGGGAAAAATTATAAAACTCAAAATAAATAAAATCTTTCTTAAAAAGTTTAGTACTGGGGCAGCTAGGTGGCGCAGTGGATAAAGCACCCATCCTGGAGTCAGGAGTACCTGGGTTCAAATCCGTTCTCAAACACTTAATAATTACCTAGCTGTGTGGCCTTGGGCAAGCCACTTAACCCTATTTGCCTTGCAAAAACCTAAAAAAAAAAGTTTAGTACCTTAATGACTTGGGGAGCATAGTTCCAGATTGCTCCCCAAAATGTTTCAATCAGTTCATAACTTCACTAACAATGAAATAGTGTCCCAATTTTTCCAAATTCCTTCCAATGTTTTTCACTTTTCTCTTCAGTCATTTTAGTCAATCTGATAACTAGGAAATGATAACTCAAGATTGTTTTAATTTGAATTTCTAATGCTAGTACAACCAAATCCATAGAATTTATCCTAATGCTAAGGCTCTGACAATTCAAGCTAGTTTTTGTTGGACTGAAATTTCAGGGAGGACTGGTAGCAAGACAACAGAGAGAAAATTAAAGTAAATTGCTTTTGTTCAGTAATCTATCATGTAATATTAATGCTCACTTTCTCATTAGCTAAAATAGGATTTAAATATTTATGAAGTTATTATTATGTGTCTTATTTAAACACTTATGTTTGTCCATTCTATTTTATTTCTGTAAGGGATTTCTGTTTTGCTATCTATTTGAATAAATGAATTTTTTTCCTATTTACCACGTGTTCATTGGCTTTTGCAGGTCATTGGGTTAAATGACCTGCCAAAGGTCATACAGCTAGTAAATATCAAACGTATGAGGCTGCATTTGAACTCAGTTCCTCCTGATTCCAGGGCCAGGGCCAGGGCTCTATCCACTGTTCCAACCTAGCTGCCCCATGTGTATTAATTGTAAAACTGACATTTAGTGGGAAAGAAGTCAAACCTTGGATATAAAATTTGGGCCCTTCTTTCCTATTAAGAAATATTATTCAGGAAATTACAGCTCCTGGACTAATCATATTTAAGGGAATCATTGAATCTAATTCTAGCCCAGCATCCCCTCTCTTTGAGACCATCCTTTGGTCCCAACTTCTGCTTCCGTTTTTGATAGAAATTAATGTCTCCCTGTAGAAGGGAAAGAGAAGATATCTATTCTTGCTTTTCTGTGGGTCACAAGACACAATATATATGAGAACTGTAACCCTAGGTATATGACTATAATTTCTTATTTTTTGTAAGTTGTTATGTTTGTCAGATTTTTTCCCCTTAAAGCCTTGGACTATTTTTTTTTCCTGTCCTGAGGAGTTTCAATATTTTGTCTCTAGAATAGCTCATTGTTTTCTGGATGATTTAAGTACTCTAAATTTCCTCAGGCTTTTATTGAATGTTCCTGAAAATCTCAGTCTTCAAGTCTATAAAGTCCTAATTTTTTTAGATTTGTCTGCACTTCTGAGCTTCAAAGGGAAATATAATTCATAGGACTCACCTCAGGAGGTTCTGGACTTCCTTGAGAGTGGGCCACAGGAATAAAGAAGGGCAACAGTACACCAGTACTGCAGGCTCAGAACCCAAGATAATCAAATAATCCAATTCTTCTTGGAGATACAGAGAACTAAAGAAATAGAGAGCATGAAAACCTGAAATAAGATCATTGCCATCAGGTAATCTTCAGAGTAACATATCTATCTTTTGTTGTAATTATGAATTAGATAACTATACTTAGTTGGTTGTCCTAGCAAAGAGACGGCAACATTGATTATAAAAGAAGCTAAAATCTTCTGATTCAGCTTTAGGAAACCAGAGCAGGGTCAGGAAAGATCATTCTGGACTCCTTGACTTTAAAATCAATTCCTTATGGACATAATCCACTTAAATTCACGGGCCCTCACATAGAAAGTATAGTTAAAATGAAGAATGGGGGTTGCAGTGTTTTCTTGGAAGTGGAGCTCATTATCATTATTTTCCAATTTAAAAAAAAAATGATTATAGAGTCTATGGCATGGTTTAAGTAATATTTAAGTAATAAACACTATTCTTACTTAGGATTCTTCTACATAAGCTTCAAATTTTTCTGGAAAGTTGTTGGTGTCATCAGAAAAACAGGCTTTGTGGCTCTGGTGTGTGCAGACTGTCCAACATTCACTAGAATGTCAGCACCAATTGGAATTAATGCTAATCTTTTCAAAATTCAAAATTGAAGTATTTTGCAAGCAACAAGTTGGGACCCAGTACCTATACACTTTGACCACACATAAAGACAGTACAGAAAATTAATCAAAAGAGACAAATTTCAAGTGAATATCTCAGGACCCCCATTTGTTTACTTTCTGAGATGAAACCTGAGTAATTTGACTTTTCTTAGGACCACAAGAGAGGAGGGTTAGAATGAACTTATAATTCAGCAAGAGAACAGCCATGTTCTCATTTCATGAGTGGAATGCAGAATATGTGAGAGATGCAACCCACAGAATCTAGCTCATCCATTCCTGACCATTCAGAGAAATATCCAGACAAATTACTCTGCATATGATGGAATATCTCAGAAACCAATGTTGGTTAATGAAATCATCACCAAATCTAGTAACTCTTATGCATCAGCCAAAGTAATGGTTCCTAAGAAAAATAGAAAGATACAGATGCCTGTAGATTATTTTTATCCAAACAAAGGGAAAAAAGTGGATTACAGGTACAAGATGCCTTGAATTGTCTGTTAGATAACCAATGTTTTCTAGTCTTTGACTTGTAGACTGGATAGTGTCAGATTTCTATAACTTAGGAAGGCATGCTTTCATCTGACCAGGTAGATTTTTTGACAGTTTGTGTAAATGTCAATTTCTGTAAAATAGGACAGCTAGGTGGAGCTGATAGAGCACTGATCTTGGAGTCAGGAGAATGGGAATTAAAATTCAACCTCAGATACTTAACTGTTACTAACATGTGACCTTGGTTAAGTCACTTAACCCTGATTTCCTCACATCCAGGACCAACTTCAGTCATCCTGATTCATATCTGGCCACTGGATCCAGGTGGCTGTGGAGGAAAAAGTGAGGTTGATGACGATCTCACTCAAATTCAATTTACCTATTTGTCATGGCATCACCTGCCTGATGGTGGTGGTCTTCTTCAAAATGAAGGACAAGTCTAAGGTAATTCAGAGGTAACAGCCAATTTCAAAGAGCTGAAGGAGAAAGTGATTGAGAATATAAAGTATCTGGAAGTATTAAAATACCTTGATGTCATTATTGTCTTTTGTAAGTCACCAGAGGAAGAGGAAAGACTAGTGAAAGTGTGAATGCAAACTGAAGGACTCTAGTCTAAAGGTGTCAATTAATAAATGCTGATTTTGTAGAATTCTGTTAAGTACAGGGTCTTCATTTCCCAAAAAGAAGTAAACATTTACCCAGGTAGTATAGAAGCACTTCTCAAGTAGCCATAACCACAAAATCTTATTTCTGGCATTTATTGGTTACTATCAAAAATCTGTTAAGAATTATGCTGTTTTTGCTAAACTATTAAATGATCTCACTCATACATTTATGATTACAGAGTCTAGAACCAAAAAAAGTAGGAAAGAAAAAAATTGTCTTAAAAACTACAAAGTCAGGCGCAGCTAGATGGTGCAGTGAATAGAGCACCAGTTCTGGAGTCAGGAAGACTTGAGTTCAAATTTGGCCTCAGATATCTTGGGCAAGTCACTTAACCCCATTGCCTTAAATAAATTTTAAAAACCCTACAAAGTCTTGCCTTTGTGATGATATACCCTAAAAACCTCAAAGAATATGCATATAGAATAAAATCCCAAGAATATAAAATAATAAAAATATATTGGCCTGTATTTTTATCAGTGCCAAATTGGATGCTGTTTGCCATAGATAATGAGATAGAACAGATAAATTATGATTAGTCATACATTATAGACCTGCCTAGATAAATGTGGATGTAGATGCTTTTTCCAGAAAGTCACAGAACACTAGAACTGTGGTGGTACCAGCAGAAGGTATGAGTTAGCTGTGACACTCAAGGTACTAAACTACTATTGCGTAAAAATTATAGCTGAGGGGCAGCTAGGTGGTTCAGTGGTTAGAGCACTGGCCCTGGAGTCAGGAGTACCTGAGTTCAAATCCAGCCTCAGACACTTAATAATTATCTAGCTGTGTGGCCTTGGGCAAGCCACTTAACGCTATTGCCTTGCAAAAACTAAAAAAAAAAAAGTATACCTGAGACATTGCAATTTCTACAAAACAGTTTATGTAAATCTTTTGAAATCATTCTTTGTAACTGTAGTCTGCAAATGACTAGTGGCAAACAGATGACTGAAGAAGGACTAAAAGAAGTAATGCAAGTAAAAAAGAAGGGTAATGATTCTACCTGTTTGAAGTTCTAGACAGGCAACAATAGAAGTTAAATCATAACTATGGAATATTGAATGATTCCATACATGGAACTAGGAAGGATCCAATCCAAAGTGTATGACTCAATGGTTATGAATGTCTTGTATGATGTCTTTGAGCATTTTCCTGCTAGGCAATAGTAGAAGAAAAGACTCTAGAGCTGATAAAAATTGATTTTACTGGTATGACACCTTTTCACCAGGTATGCATGAACATACTAATCAAGATATCAAAAAACATTCACTGTTGTTGAAGTGTTTTGGCAAAGTATCTTTTAAATTATATATATATATATATGTGTGTGTGTGTGTGTGTGTGTGTGTGTGTGTGTGTGTGTTCTCTAACCAGATTTTACTTTGACCAAAATAGAGACATTGAGAGGAGCTCAAGAAAATGTTGGCCTTCGCAGGTATTGAAAAGTTTAGCAGTCTGAACATTTTATCTATATACTGTTAAATATGTGCTACTTTGAAATTAAAACAAAGATTCAGTAGAGTTAATATGCATCATTTCTAGTACATACATATGATTCAGTCAGGAGTGATGCTATAGGCATTTTTAATCATATTTGTTCATGTTTCAGTGAGAACCATACCTGCATATTGACTTGGGTTTTGGAACCATAGATGAAGAAAGTGATGCAACTACTCCTACTCAATACATCTCTCCTTTGAAGAAGCTGAGAGATGTCTACAAGCTACAGCTTCAGTTCTACATGAAACAAAGCAATCTACAATGGAAAAAATAACATTGATGCTAGAGTATGGTATTAGACTTTCAATGAGGAAAAAGTTTGCTGAATAAACTGGCATTCAAGGGCTCACAAGTTAGCTGAAAAATGGAAAGCCCATCATACAAAATTATTGAGCAACTGGAAAATTATTTACAATATAACCTCAGAGAATGAAGGAGATAGCAGCAGGACTATTCACCACAATCACCTGTTACTCACAGAAGAGGTAATTAGACTATCTAATGAACAACTGGAGACAATAGATGGATACTCAGCTAGGCAAAAGCTGGGAATAAAACCCTATCCACCAACTGTGCAGACTTTCTGATTCAGGTATGAGGGATAATAGTAATGCATCCAATGAAGGAGACTGTGTATATTATTTATTTTAGGGATGGAAAATCCAAACTAGAAACAATCTTTTTCTTGCCTAAAACTGCTACAGAGTATACCAAGGTATAGATTCAATCCACAGAGAAGGAACAAATTATCCAATCTGACCTGGCTGCCAGTGTAGATATAGACAAGTCTATGATGATCCTGATGGCCAACCCATAACAGCTACTTGCCCTAGCTGATCTTTGTTAAAGACTATAATTATTTCAGGGGAGGAATGAAGGTTTAAAGGGTTATGGTAATGGAATGCAGTCTGGCCCATGCCCAACTCACTGTTTGAGTTGAGGGAATTGGAATACTCCTAGTTCCCTACTGCTACTATCAGATTCTTCTTCTACCATCATCACTCAGAAACCTCTCCTTTCAAGATCATTCAATTCATCTCTACCACTCAAACAAAATTCTGGTAACTATTGTCTGCTGACCACTAGGAGATCAATGACCAACATATGTATGAGGGATCAATAGAGTTTGTGAGAGCAAGAGACAGAGGGAATCTTTTGCCTTCCTGTTTCTTCTACTTTCCAGTGGTCTTTCTGACTTTCAGCTTTGAGGAAGGAAAAAAAAAATAATCCTTATAATCTCTCTTCATGTCACTGAAGGAAGAAAAAGACTAGGAAGAAGCCAAATGAAAGGAACTGGTAACCTCTAGAATGTCCTTAACCCTAGTCTGCTATACTAGAATTAATTAGATGGGGTTTTTTTTTCAGTAAAATATGAGGCAAGGTTATGAAAGGATGGGGACAGAGAAGCCTAGGGAGGTTTGAGGATAGATGAAAAGATTTGTAAGAGCTGCTGCATTGAGTGGAAATGTGAGTTAATTAGGAAAGCATAAAAAACACTTCCCTTGCCACAAACACTTCAGAACATGTAGAGCTAGTCAGTATGGTTTGTGATTTTTCTTCACCTTCATTCAACACCATATGCAATAGGAGCAGAGGCAACTGATGGTGAAATGATCCAAGTCTGAAACTTGGTTGGTCAATTTTCCAGTATGATAAGGGACGACTCAAGAGAAGAGAACAATGTGAAATTGAACTTATTCACTAAGGGGGGGATAGGGAAAGGAAGAAAGTGTAGTTAATACAAAGAAAGAACAGAGGAATCAAGGGAGTGAAGATAAAAGTAAGACTTTGGGTTTGCAAGGCAGAGGGAAATGCAGAATATCAAGAGATTGCTATCAGATAAGAGAATTTCAAAGTTCAGGAACACTGAAGGGAAGCATTTTTTAGTGATAGCAAAATAAAGGGCTATGTACACGTGGTCATGACCAAAAATGGAATAACTCTGGTCCTTTAAAATGAATACACTGAGGAACTTTGAAGTTAGAGTATTTCCACCACAGGTATCATTATGTATGTTAAAGGCCTCTTATATGAGAAAAGACATTGCAAAGGAGACTGTGAGCTAAATATTGAATTCATTGAAGAAAGAAGGGAGGAATCTCCTATTGGTCAGCAGACAATAGTTACCAGAATTTTGTTTGAGTGGTAGATATGGATTGAATGATCCTGAAGAGAGGAGAGGTTTCTGAGTGATGATGGTAGAGAAAGAACCTGAAAGTAGTAGTGGGGAACCAGGAGTTTCCAACTCCCTCAACTCAAACAGTGAGTTGGACATGAGTCAAAGTGCAGCCAATGGCACTTTTTTTTCTTTTTTGCAAATGGGGTTAAGTGGCTTGCCCAAGGCCACATAGCTAGGTAATTATTAAGTGTCTGAGACCGGATTTGAACCCAGATACTCCTGACTCCAAGGCTTGTGCTTTATCCACTATGCTACCTAGCCACCCCAATGGCACTTTTTCATTTATTCATTCATTCATTCATTCATTTGTTCAGTTTTGCTGAATTCTGAAGAGGCAACTTTCTTAGAAAAATAACTGTGCCAACTCATTTATTTGCCTTGCTAAAGAATATTTGTGAATCAATGCTCACTTAACTGCAACTTCCCTTATCTCTACTTTCATTTGTAATGTGACCATCAGAGTTGGTTCATGAACAGGAAAAAAAAAAAGCCTTGCAATTTTTCTTTTGTCTCATAATCAATAAAATATGTAGTGGTAGAGTAAGCAGATTTTGACTGATGTTTAGGTTATTCATTCCAATCAACAAATCTTGGGTCACATGCACAGAAAAAATTGGAGTGAGGAGTGAAGGGGAGGAATTGCTCAATTAGCTTAAATACACCATGAACAATTTCCAACCAGCATTCCAGACAACGTCAGGCAGTCTGCAATGCATTCCAAAAATGAACTAAAAGCAAACCCACTCTATCCATGAGTATTTTGAGAAATGAATTTTTAGCTTATTTCATCAGTAGATCCCAAATAATACCAGTTCCTGTGAGTACTTGCTAAGTACTTTTTAAATATTTAATCATGATGATCACACTGAATTATTCTAAATTATTAGGATATAAGTTTCTTCATATTTTTCTACAAACTTAGCTTGACACACAACATAGAAATGTTCACTTAACTAAACTATTCATAATTTCCCTAGGGAATCTGAATATGAGAACTTCTGTTTGCAAGTTCATTTCTGAAAAATTTTCCCAGAACATTCAGTTCATTTAACTCCAAGTTGGACAGTGTTTGTTAATTTGTCCCATGAAAACATCTTTCACATACCCCTTTCTCTTCTGGTAAAACTAGAAGTTAAAAATAAAATATTTTACACGTATTTTTCTCAGAAATAAAACAAGTATACCCCACAAGTTATGTTTCATACATATTTTTCCATGCTAAAAGAACTCACTAAAGGAATCCTGAAGTAATCCTTTCACAAAGAGAAAGTGAATACTGTTAATGTACCCTCTCTGATTTGTAAGCTTATATTTTTATAAAATGGGTTTCCTTAAAACATCAATAAGTGGCATAGTAAAAAAAATTCTTTCCATAAAACTAATTAAAATAAAAACAAAGGGATTTGAGAGAAAACTGTGCTGTTGGTGGGTGTTTTAAATTCTTTAGTTTAAAGGTTAAGTATCGGTTAAGACAATGTCTTTTAGTGTACTAAATAATATTTTCATAACTAAAATAATATCAACTCATGTTTAGATATCATTCTTCAGTTTCCAAAAGTATTTTCTTCACAAGAACCCTGTGAGGCATACATTTTCAATATATATGTATCAATATGTATAGATATATATTATATATGTGTATATGAACAAGGAGTGGCCATGTGGCACAATGGATAGAGTGTAATACTGAGAGAGAAGACTCCTTTTCTTGAGGTCAAACCTGGCTTCAGACACTTACTAGCTTTGTGAATTTGAATAAGTCACTTTAACCCTGTTTAGCTCAGTTTTCTCATCTGTAAAATGAGCTGGATAAGAAAATGACAAACCATTCCAATGTTCCCAAATGGGGTCATGAAGATTTGGACATAACTGAAATGGCTGAAACGACTGAACAAGAAAAATATGTGTGTGTTTATACATATAGATATATATGTATATATGTATATAGATATATAAAACTATTTATCTATATAATTATATATTTATAGAGGTGGCACAGTAGATAGAGCACCAATTCTGGAGTCAGGAGTACCTGAGTTCAAATTTGTCCTCAGACACTTAATAATTACCTAGCTGTGTGGCCTTGGGCAAGCCACTTAAACCCATTGCCTTGCAAAAATATGAAAAAAAGAAAAGAAAGTATAGCAAGACTAGGATTTAAGTCTTTAGATTTTAAAAAAACTTAAAAAAAACTAAAACATACACAAAAGAATGACAAAATAATACTCTTGGTTTTTTATTTATTAGAATAGTCTAATATTTTAAATTATTGTAATTTTTTTTTAGGTTTTTGCAAGGCAAACGGGGTTAAGTGGCTTGCCCAAGGCCACACAGCTAGGTAATTATTAAGTGTCTGAAACCAGATTTGAACCCAGGTACTCCTGACTCCAGGGCTGGTGCTTTATCCACTACGCCACCTAGCCATCCCTGAAATTATTGCAATTTTAAAAATCATATATCAGGCAAATAATGGAAACTAAAAGTTGTTTAAACATATATATAGTTGGTTCAAGCCAAATTCAAATTCTGTGTGTGTGTGTGTGTGTGTGTGTGTGTGTGTGTGTCTTTATATAAATACTAGACATTAGATAACATTTCTAGGCCTCTTTTCTCATCTGAAAAATCAGGGTTTAGGTTAAATGATATTTGGAATACCTCTGGTACCTGATTCAAATAACTATAAAATCTAATTTATGTTTACTTTCAGGTTTTTCAAATTAAGCTTCCAGAATTTTAAAATAAATATGGATTTATGATGGATAAAATATAATCCTGAAGGCTCCATCTTATCAGATAATAGGATTTAGATTTAATTAAATATTGTTTTTCCATGAAATGTTCTACTACGATAATATTTCATTTGGGTAAGGAATATTAGCTCTAGACAAAGGGATTATTTTAAACTTGGCCAGTTCTTATAAATGAAAATTGATATGTTGATCATCATTGAAGTATGTTCTCTTTTGTGAGGCTTGTGGTGATATAAGCCAATAGATACATTGTCCTGTGACTTAGAAAGAAATATAACTCTGGAACAAATTAAAAATGTTCTTACATTTCTTTTACTTTAGCAAAATAATAGTTATAACAAACTTTTAAAAATATCATTTTAAATAAATTTATTTTAAAAGAACAAAGAACTTTCTAAATAGTTTGCTATGAAAGTAACACAATGTTAAGACAAAATTATTAAATAATTTTATAAATGTATTATCATGTTACAACAATTAGTTTGTTATAAACCTAACCAAAATACAATGGCTACTAAATCACATTTAAGTCTCTTCTGTTTAGCTTTGGGAAGTTTATTTTACATGAAAAGAGCTGAGTTCAATTCCAATCAGTAGGCTCTTAATAAATGTTTATTGATTAACAACACCTTTGAGTCCCAGTTAGGAAAAACTTCCAAGACCTAGTAAGTACTTGAACTCTCTGTCTAATCTTCCTTTTTTTTCTTAATCAGTGATGTGCTAGTAAATATTTTAAAATACCCCCCACCCCTTCCTTCCCCCAGTTCCCTCCCAACCTTTAAATCTAGATAATCAACAAAACAATAAATAAATCACCCCCAAATTTCTAGGTACAAGTGATGACTGAAGTTTTAGCAAGGAGTTTTCTAGACTTGGTTCAAACTGGCTTCAGTATAATCCTTTATCTAACAAAATCCCTAGTCTCATTGTGGCTGAGCAATATTCAGTTTCCTGGAAACATTTAGTTAAAGAAAAAAACAAATTATTTTAGCATATCTGTGGATAAACAGACAGTAGAAGGGGAAGTTGAGAGGAAATTGAAGAAGACTTCCCTAAGTCTAGATCATCCTCTCTAAGATGACCAAAGAATCAATAATGACTCTCTTTGGTAGGTACCAATAACACAGTATTCCATTTAATCTTTTAAATTCAGATGTTCAGCATTGTCTATTTTTCTAATTCTAATATGGTTTCTTTATTCTCTTGATTCTGAGATATCTCTTTTTTTTAAAATATAAATAGCAAAAGACATTTATCTAGTCTTTAACACAATGGTTCAAGGAACAGGGTCCTGTTCACACTTAGTTATGATTGTTTGATTAAAAAAATAAAAAAAGTGTTTTCACCTACTCAAGTCACAAAATACTATATCTAAATAGATATAGTATAACTTGATCCTTAAAGCCCTTTTGTTTGGGACTTTCATAATTGGTAGAGATTGATTACTCAAATCTTTGCACCTGGGTGATAAATGAAATTGGTGAGAGGTTAAGGGAAGAGAGAGTCTAATATTTGGACTTTAAGTTTTGAAAAAGAAGAGACTTGGAGACAGCTAGGTGTACAGTGGTTAGAGTACCAGCCCTGGAGTCTGGAGGACCCAATTCAAATCTAATCTCAGATAACTGATGCTTACTAAACTGTGTGACCCTGGGTAAATCATTTAATCCCAATTGCCTTGGGGGGGGGGGGGGAATAAGAAGAGACTTGGTCCCGGACTTTTTTCACATCTCTCAAGGGAAAAAAGATACTGACATATAGAAGATTCAGCACTTCAAACATGTACCTGTTCTCAGCCTTTTTTTAACTGAGACTTTGTGGCATTTCCCCTTAGGTGACATCTAAGACTGTCTTGCTCCCCATTGGACAACTCATTCACTCTGTGTATTATTTGGTGTATATATATTCTCACATTTACTTCCTCTGCTTTCTGTTTTAATTATCAAATTAGATAAATAGGCTTATTCATTATTTGATATGTGAAAGCTGATTATTAAATATTTAACATCACTGATTAAGGGGGGGAAAAGTAAGATTAGGTAGAGAGCCCTTCCTAGGTCTTAGAAATTTTTCCTAACTGGGGAGTCAGAGGTGTTGTCAAACAATAAACATTTAACATTTAAGAGCCTACTGATTAGAGGCAGCTAGGTGGTATAGTGGATAGATCACCTATCCCTGGAATCAGGTGAACTAGAGTTCAAATCCAGCCTCAGACACCTTAACCAAATGGGGTTAAACCTTGCAAAAACAAAAACAACCAATAAAAAAGAGCCTACTGATTGTAATCTAACTCAGTTCTTTTCACCTAAAATAAAGAGAAGAGAGTCAAGTGTACCTTGATGGCCATAGTATTTTTCCTAGGTTTATAAGCTAAAATTTGTTGTAACATATTACATATATATATATATGTATATATATACACATATACATACATACACACACACACACACACACATATATATACATATGTATATATATATATATATATATATATATATGGAGAGAGAGAGAGAGAGAGAGAGAGAGAGAGAGAGAATTATTCAAAAATTTTGTCTCAACATTGTGCTTTCTTTTGGAGGGAAAAGAGTACAATCTTGTAATCCCATAGATTAAAAATATTTAGGGGTCAGATAGATGTAGCACTAACCTTGGCTAGTCTTCTCCCTTAGTGGCCAACCTCTAGCCACAACCTCCTGCTTCCTGTTTTTGTTTTTTTTTTGTTAATAGTAGACATTTATTAAAAGCCTATGAGGTTCCAGGCACTGTGTGCCTATGCTTTAGGGATACAAAGAAAAGTATTAGACAGTTCCTACTCCCAAGGAGTTCACAATCTGATGTGGGTAGACAATACATAAAGAAGCTGAAGGGGTGGGAATGTTCCTCTTCTAGGTTCCTCTGCAAGTTAGGTTGGAAAATAGTAGTAAGTTTCAGGGTTGGTTTCATCTTTTCTAGAGATC
The DNA here is from genome assembly GCF_037893015.1 of Macrotis lagotis. Lineage (NCBI taxonomy): Eukaryota > Metazoa > Chordata > Mammalia > Peramelemorphia > Peramelidae > Macrotis > Macrotis lagotis. Next base: position 217,987,946 of record NC_133664.1, on the reverse strand, counting down.
TTGAAATCCAGGTCATCAGGTTGGGAAATGTGAAGATGAGTTCCCTGAGCAATCTGCTGAACTTGGCACTCCTTAAAAGGTGGAGGATTAGGAAACAGTTCTCCAGTGTCCACCCTCCAAACTCTCCAAATAGAGGGAGGAGCTGTGGGGATTCAGGGGGCCCAAGAAATGTGAGCTTCAGAGCTGATTTCATTCTGCAGAATAATGAGATCACAAAATTCAAGAAGTCAGCAGGATTCTTGGCAAGAATGAGAGAGTTCCTTGGAGCAGGGTGGGGAGGAGACTTGAGACATCTATTCTTGCTTCCCTGGGAGCCACATCTAGAGAGGCCCATGTAGACAAATATAACCCAAATAGTACAAAACATACCCACCCACACAGACTCCTTATATGTGTATGTATAAAATGGTCTTTAGTAAATATCACAACCAAAACACATAATTTTCTGACTTCTGCATTCAGAATCTCTGACTCTTTCTTCTAAATGCTCTCATTTCATTTTAAAAATAATTTAAACTCTTTGCTACCAACTCTTGCTTTGTTTCTTTCAGAAATTCCAGTTGATTTTCTTCCTTTGCTTGTAGATGTTTTGAAGTCATTTAGGAATAGGAGCGGAGGGGAGAGGGAAGAGGTGGGAGAGCTTTAAGGATCAATATGATTTCATTATGAATGATGAAATCATGAGGTTCTCAGACTCACAAGGGTAAGATAAAGCATAGATTTTAATTCCCAGGTTGCTGCAAAAGTTCATAGGTTATTACAAAAACTTCACAGGTTGCTAAAAAGGTTCACAGATTAAGTTCTTTAACTCACTTAAATAAAGTGAGGTATTAGAAGTTTGAAGTTTAAGCAAAGAAGAAACAGCTACAAGTTAGACTGTTGAAAATATTAAAGCTAGCTAAGGAGGAAAAAGAAATAGTCTTGAGATGTGACTGCCTTAGATCAACATGAATCCAGTCACATGGAACTGGGATCACATGCTGCCTGGAGAAGTGTTTGGGCAGAATTCTAAAAGGAACCTAGTGAACATGTCAAAACTGGGGGGGGGGGTGGTCAAGGGGGGATCAAGATGGATATGACAAGGGTCAGGCAAACACCTTAGAAGGCTAAGAGCCAGACTTGCAAGAGGAGGGGTGGGGGGAAGAAACTGAGACAGCTTTTTGTTATCTTAGTGAATTTGCATTTGAGAAGAGGGCTAAATTGAACAATAGGAAAGGAATTAGAGGCTCAGAGAAACTGTCAGATAAATAGTTCTTTAATATTACAGGAAAGAGTAGACAAATATTTATCTACTATTTCTCCTTCAATAATTTTCTTCTTTGTATCTCGAGTACATGATAATATTTTTATATAAACACTTTATAGTAGGATATTTTGGTTTTAATTTATTCTTATCTAGACTACTTCCTTTCTTCAAATTTTATGTTCAGGACTGAATTCTGTGCATTTTTAGATAAAAATTCTGGACTGAGCTTATGTCCTCTTGGCTTCTGCTACTTCTTTCATGCTTTGTATTGTCCTAGGACCTAAGTAATAGTTCAATCTGGAAGCCTTTAAGCTTTAAGTACTCCCAAAGTAGTCTGATCCAAGTCAAATTCTGCCTGATGTCTTCCTTGTTTTTACTTACAGATTGCTTTCCTGGAGTATCTCTGAGCAACAGTCCTTTAAGCTTGCTTCTGGTTAGAGTGCAAATAGATTGCTGTAGGATTTAGCAGGTTAAAAATGACAGAAATTCAGGGTTCTCTTTGGTCTGGATTTCCCAGGCTGGTTATTCTGCTGTAGGCTTCAGGATGCTCTAATAGCTAGTCAAGAGCCCTTGCTCAACTCCTGGCAAACAATCACTCAGTCGATGCTTGCTTCTCAACTTTCTCCTTATTGAAGACACATCCTTGGGCTTGTGATTAGTGCTCATCCTGGATCATTATCCTTGGTTCAGATCCCGTGTTTAGCCCTCCTGACCCCCTCCCCCCACTAATTTGTTTTTGTAATTGGTAATGAGAATACAAAAAAAATATCATTTTGTAGCTATTCTTGCTACCTGGACAAGGTTGGGTCCCCTGGGTAGGTCTAGGACCTTTTCTTGGTCTGATATGCAATCCCTGAGCATTCTGCAATTCTTGGATAGAGGAGTGCCATTCCATTGCACCAGTGTCCTGATTTTGTAGGAGGGGGGAGGGTGCTGTTCCATTGTGCCTCATCTTCTCCAGCTTTCCAAGGAAAAGGAGGAAAATCGTTCTATTGAAAACCAATCTCCAGTCTTTGGGGTAAGAAGAGAGGATTATCAGGTCTCCTAGCTTTCACTGGAAGAAGAGAAACACCATTTTCATCATGAATCAGACATTATTCCTTTCCAGAAAAAGGAATAAGAACATCTCATCAAGTCTTCAGTCTTGGATAAAGGGATTAACACCATTCCTCCCTTTGCCTTAATTGCCCAACACTCCGAGAGGACATCACCCTGAGGCCAAACTCCATAGACAAAGAAAATATCTCTAAATTAAGATATTTCCTCATTGATTAATAAACCTGCTCTCTGCCACTACCCTTCCCTCCCCATTTTAGTAAATCTGGAATCCTGCAGATCATCATTCCAATCCTATTCCTTAGAAAGAGGGAATATCCTATGAACATCCTAATGCCCAATCTATCTCAAAGATACAGTTCCAACTATGGCTTCAGATTTTAGCCCTGGATTTTCCCTACCACACAACTATACAGATGTGGACTAATCACTAAAGTGGTGAAATTTGAGCAGAAGGTTGGAACAGTTGTGGTTTAGACAAATAGTCTTGATTTTTTTAGATTTTGGAGAATCCACATTTTCCATCTACACATCCTGATGGTCCCTATTTCATTTCCAAGTCTGCCCCTTTCAAGTAGGCCCCAGAGAAGGCTACAGAACTGGAAAATAGAAAGCAGACTTTTCTCTGATTTGTCCTTAAAAAACTAGAATGAATCAAGACTTTATCAAACATCAAGAGGTGACCAGAATAAGTCATTATTAATCATCTAGAGTTTAAGATTCTCCAAAACAGGTGGCTTTGTACTGTTCACTCTATTGCTTCTGAAAATCAGTTCTTTGTCTTTTAATAGGCTCTAGGCAGTAATGAGTTGATGCCATAAGACCATACAATTATTCTTTTTCCAAAGCCACCTTTGTTAGGTGATACAAGTTGGTCTCGCTAACAAGATGGGTAGAGTACAGACAACTTCTACAGCTAAGCAAAAATGTTAAATTAAAATTCATGATTGTCTGGGACCCTCCCCCCTTCCTTAGTACCTTTCACAACAGATGATGATTATATCAAAGACTAAAGCATCCAGACCAGACCCTGGAAGCTTTCCTACTTCACTGACCCAGGATATTCCCAGTTATAATGACCTGACTCTTGAGGAGTATCATTTTGCCTTATTAAGCAATGTCTCTATTCACTGTGAGAAAGGCTTATGTGACTGGATTTCAGTAGCCATTAATATGATTGCAGGAGGTACCCTAGGAAGAACCGGTCCTGGTAAATCCTTCTTGTCAGCTTAAATTCAAGCTTCATGCTTGGCATATGAGAGAGCTCTGAGGGATAGGAAAGAGAAAGTTTTTATTTATACTCATTCCTGGGTAGTGTTCATGAGTCTGTCCAAGTAATCTGGGGTCTGGAGGTCATAGGAGTGATCAAATACTAAATTACCAGGTTAGAGTCATTAGAAGAACAGAAAGTAGATTCAGTCTCAATTCGGATATTTGGGTGGTGATACCATTGAGAAAATCAAATATTGATTTAGTATTTTATATTTCATTTCATTCTGTAATTGATTCTATTCTGAAACTGCCTGAGTCATGTTTCTATGTCTCTGAGTTAAGTTCAGAAGTTCATGAGTTCAGTTTTCCCTTTCTGACTTAGTTTAAAATTAAATTGTTCTACAAATCATCTTAACTCAAAGAAATACATTATCTCTATATAGTCTTGCATACTCATGTACAGTTAAGGAAAATATGTTATCTTTCTAACAAGCCTTATAGAATGAAGTTGGGAACCAAGAAGAATGTTATTTCTGTTCAACTAACAAACAGATAGACTCTATCAATCAACTCCCCTGACAACAGCCTAGAAGGAGCAGTTGTTGCTGGTCAAATATACAGCCAACAAATTGTTTTTGTCTATGATACTTCAGACTTTGTAACCAATAATGCTGTTTTTTATCTGTGATGCTTCCTATTTGTTCTCTTGTACTTCCCAAAACTATATAAAGTCTAGTAAACCCCACCCCATGATCTTGACTTGCTAAGTAGTTGAAGACTCATTTTGTTGTTAATTACTATACTAGTTTCACCAATAAAATGAATGTACTCCAAACTTTATTGACTAGGTTTATCTTCATTTCAATTATGAGACCTTGTTGTGCTGGGCACAGAATCCTACGATCCCATCATTAAGGACAAGACAATAATTCCTAAACTAAATGTCCCTCAATCTGTCTTCAATTGGAAAAACAACACTCTCCCATTTCAGGGCAAGAGATTTGTTTCTGCTAATCAATGGCTGAATCATTAAGCATCATCTGACTGCTCAGGTCAAATTTCTAACCTTCCAGAAACCATGTCTGAAATATTAACTCTAGGCTCTTTTTAATTAATCATGGCTTTCAGGTAGTCCAGTAATTATTAAATTATCTCTTCTGAATTTATTTCCAGATCAATTGTTTTTCCAGTGAAATATTTCGCACTTTCTTCTATTTTTTTTATCCTTTTGACTGTTTTATTATTTCTTGAAATCTCATGGAATCATTAACTTCTACTTGCCAAATTCTAACTTTTAAGAAATTATTTTCTTCAGTGGGATTTTTTTGCCACCTTTGTCATTTGGCCTATTTAAAGGAGCTCTTTTTTTTTTCTTTTCCAGTAAATTTTTGTGCCTCTTTTACCTTGTCATCTGGTTTTTAATGTGCTATTTCCTGCAGCAATTTTTTTGTGTCCCTTATCAAACTGTTAATTCTCTTTTCATAATTTTCTTGTATTATGTCATTCTTCTCCCTCTTCCCCAAATTTTCCCTTTACCCCTCTTATCTCTTTCCTTGACCTTGGGTATAATTAGCAATTTTCTTTGAGACTTTGCTTGTAATTGTTTTCACATTAATATCTTCTAAGTTTGTATTGGTTTTTAAGTCTCTAGTTAATCTGAAAAGCACAAACAAAAGTGGCTATTTGATGGTATGTAACTATTTGGCTTTGGCAACTAGTGAAGGAACTCAGACAAAGTCAGTTATATAAGTCTTATGGAAGAAAGTCCTGATTTCCTTTATCTGTCAAATTTTATTTTCCAGTACAGCAGTTCTCCCTTCCTTTATAATAACATAGTTACTTCTATAATTAGTTCTAAAATTATCATAATTCATATGGGAAATTATTCACTATTATAAATGTAAAAATTGTCAACTTTTCTAGGTAGTAATGAGTTAGTGTCCTGCAGTTCTATTATGGAAGAGCAAAGATTTAGCATTTGTTATAATATTAATGGTGTGAATGGAACAACCAGAAAGGGTCAGGATTTTGTGTTTTCCAGCGATTTTAGAGATTACTTCTGTATGATTCCTTGGTTATTTTGCAGAAAGTTTTGTTTAGACTACTTGGAGCAGCACAAGAGATAATATTAATCTGATTATGCCCAATTTATATTATATCAGAAGAGGCAAAAGTCACCACAGAAGTTGTAAATTGTTCGTATATGGTTTATTTATTTAAATCCTCATCCTGATCATCCTGTTAGTGTTATTGCTTCTTAACTAGCTTGTTTTTATTTTGTATTTGTTCTCTACATATTTATTTTATATATTCTTAGATATATGAATGATGTCTCTTCTAGTAAAATATTAGCATGTGGTTTCTTTGAAAGTAGAGATTGTTTTGTTATTGTCTTTGCATTCCTAGTTCCTGGGACAGTAGATACTTCATAAATTCTTGTTAATTGATTCTTTGTAAAAAACTTTGCTCTAGTCCAAAGGTTCTTAGTATTTTCTATGTCTTTCACTCCTTTATAAATCTATTGTAGGCTTGGATTCCTTTTCAGAAAATTTTTAAATGCACAAAATAAAATATTTAGGATTACAAAGAAAACAACTGTGCTAAAGTCTAGTTACCAAAATCTTTTAAAAGTTCACAGATCTCAAGTTGTGAACTTCTGAAAGACTGATTGGTTTCCTTTGATGTTAATTTAAGTCTCCTATTCTTTATATTTTGATAATGAAAATAGTAACATGAATTTAGGACCAGATTCATCATGGGATAAGTCAACCCATAAGGAAAATGTTTTTAGCGCAGATAACTAAATCATCATATTCAGAACTGGAAGAGGCCATAGAAAACATTTCATCTAACTCTTTCATATTACAGATGAAGAAATACAGTCAAATGAGATCAAGAAATTTGCTCTAGGTCAGAGATATAGCATAATTAGAATTCGAAAAATCACTGTATATAAAAGATCTTGGTTTTGAATTCTTGTTTTGCTGCTTACTATTTATTATATGACCTTAAGAAAGTCATTCAGCCCCAGTTCTTAAAAATAAGAACTGGATTAAGTAATCTAATCTCTAAATGCTTTTTTAGTTCTAAATCCTATGATACTATGAAGTCAACTTTTCCTCTTTTCCCATTGCTTCATGTTGTCTCATGAAACTGTTTAAAAGGTTGGAAGGTTTGTTGTGATCTTTCTCAGTATAGGAGTAAGCATACTGTTGAAATTAAAGATGTTTGGAAATATTGAAGTTGTTTGATGCTGTTAAAATTATTAGGATATTTTAAAAAGTTAATAAATGCAATTACGACCTGGAACTGTAAGAGATTCTACATATCCAATTCAATATTTTTACCTTATAAAGCAGGAAATAGTCCCAAAGAAGGCAAGTTTGTTTCCCAAGGTCACACAGGAAGGATAGAATTGAGAGTAAATAGACCTTTAATGAGGGTTTCACCAGAGAAAATGGAGAAGATGAATACTAATATAAATTCCTGGGGAAACCTTGCCAGTTTTTCCACTCATATTTAGTTTCCACACCTCATTTCTAATTTTTCAAAAAAAAATGTAAGATTTAGTCAAAGCAGTCAGACCAAACTGAAAAAATCTAGTTCCTTCTGGACAGTTAAACCAGACAATAAAATCAAAAGTTTATTTTCCTTGGGCCTGGAACTATGTGCGGGTGAACCTTCAGTTCATGATGGCTACTTTATTTTGACTTTCTAGGCTATTGTTTTTTTTTTTTTTTTTGGAGGGCTTTTCTCTCTGCAAATAATCATTGATCCAAGTGAATATACTCCTTTCCACCTTAAAGTTTCAGGTGAAGTGGGGTCAAAGAAGATGGAATAGAGGATACAACTTTTTACTTCTGAGATAAACACTCAGGAATTCCCTTGCTACATGGATCTTCTCATCTTTTGCTTTCCCATTTTATTAATCAAACTGTTAGTTTTTTTAATGATTTATTTTATTCCAGAATGGAATTAATATTAGTATTACTATACTCTGATCCATGCTCAGCTACAAGGTAATTTCCTCAATCTCATTTTTCTCACTAATAAATGGAAAGGGAATAAGTATTATTTGGTCTTCCTGACTTCAGTCCCAGCACCACATACTTGATTACACCACTTAAATTATGCCTCTAAAATGAAGAGTTTGGACTATATTGTTACTAAGTTTAAAACTTCTGAAGTAATACAAGTCATTTCTACCCTAACCAAGAAGCAGAACTCTATCCTGACTAATTTTACATAAGATGCAAGAATTATGAAACCAGAGTTTTATTCCCAAATATTCCAGTGACATGCTCTTAGAAAGTTCATAATAACTATTGTGCTCTGAAATACTTGTACTAATCGATTAAATATGCTAGACCTTCCTTTTTCCACAGAAAGTCTTCTGAAGTTGAAGGCTACTTGAAACATTAGTGATTCTTTGTGAAGTAAACTATAGCTGAATTCAGAGATGCCTACAACTGCTGTGAAACAAAGTCTTGACCAATTCAAAGAAAAACAAACGTCTTGCTTGATGAATTATCTAAAGAGCAATAATCCTCTGCTTTCTAATTTATTTTATTTACATATATCTTCCCCGGTAGACCCCAACTTCCCAATTTATTGTGTTTTTCCCTTAACCCCGATAGTCATAAATAGCTCAAAAAGTCCTAGATACCACAAATACACATAAATATGTATTGAACAGATGAGAATATTGTCTCATTGTTCCAGTCTGCAACTTTTTTCTTCTCAAGTAATAAATGTACTTATAATCTTTATAAACTGGATTCTGAATCATTCCAGGTTCCTCTTTTGGAACTGGGGTTTTTATTTTTAACATTATATAGGTTTTTATTTATTTATTTATTTAGGGTTTTTTTTTTTTTTTAGTTTTTTTGCAAGGCAATGGGGTTAAGTGGCTTGCCCAAGGCCACACAGCTAGGTAATTATTAAGTGTCTGAGGGTGGATTTGAACTCAGGTACTCCTGACTCCAGGGCCAGTGCTCTTATCCACTGCGCCACCTAGCCACCCCATTATATAGTTTTTTAAAGAATATTTGAGTTCTCCAAATTTTTCAGTTTTCAAATACATATATATACACACAAATATATATATATATATTTATATCATATATATAACAAGTATATCATGTATGTGTTTGTGTATGTACAAACACACAAATGTTGTTTTGAAGGCAAAATGAAATTAATATGGCATTCCATCTAAGAAAAAATGAAAAAGAATATTTGTTGGTTAACTTTATGGTGATTAATGATAATAATAATAATAATAAAAATAATAATGTTTGTCCTTCATTTTCAAAAATGATCATGACATCAAGGAAATGATACCATGACAAGCACATGAATTGGATTTGAATGAGGAAATGCTCTTTTAAGTTGCCAGCTTTCTTTCTCCTCCAGAACCATCTGAGTTCAGTGATTAGACATGAATCAGGAGGACTGGGGATGGTCCTGGATACAAGGCAATCAGGGTTAAATGTCTTGCCCAAGGTCACACAGCTATTAAGTATCAAGTATCTGAGGCTGGATTTGAACTCCCATCCTCCTGACTCCAATGCCAGTGCTCTATCAACTGAGCCATCTAGCTGCCCTGGTGATTAATATACCATTTATAAAATGGAATTTTTGGGAAAACTTTGGAATATAATAGCTGTGTTGCATAAGAGAAAAATTTCAGCCCTCTGTAATTCTCAGGGAATGAGTTCTAGATAGGTTTTTCCAGAGAGCAGACTTCTTTAAGCAGAAAAATTTCATTTTATTATTCATGGGTGAATATTTCTAAAATACAGTACCAATTTCTCTCCTTTTTTAAAAATCACACTGAAGAGAATTTTTTAATTATTCATGGTTATCATATATCCAATTATTTGGATTGGAATACTTGTGGATTAGAAAGGTCTAAGGAGAGTTTTAAGGAAGTTTCTCATGATAATTTGCCTCAGGCAGCTGTCCTTTTTGAGTTTTTTATTTCTGCTTATATAGTTATTTTTGGTTATTTCCCCAGACATCAACTATCACATCTCACAGTGTCAAAATGTGTCTGCCTTTAGTGCCTTTTCCTATTTCCTCTTATTCCCACTCTACTGTGGGTCTATTAAACAATTAACCAAGATTGTTAGAACTCCCTGTAATATCTGAGTAGCCTCTGATTAAGATCTCTAAATATTTCCCATATTTCTTCTATTTATTCAATAAATATTCTATTATTCCCATAAAATGGGAATATGAGCTTTAGTGCATGTACTTTGCTGTTTTCTGGTCCTTAGATATCAATAAGTAAAGACATTAGACTGTGTTTCATTATATATATTTAGGTATATATTACTGAACTAAACTAAGATAGTTATAGTTATTTGAAGCACACGTTATCTGAATATTTGTTGGTTAACTTCATGGTTATTAATAACAACAACAACAATAATAATAATAATGTTTGTCCTTCATTTTCAAAGATGATCATAACATCAGGGAAATGATGCCATGACAAGCACATGAATTGGATTTGAATGAGGAAATGCTCTTTTAAGTTACCAGCTTTCTTTCTCCTCCAGAACCATCTGAGCTCAGTGGTCAGACATGAATCAGGATGATTGGAGATGGTCCTGGATACAAGGCAAGTAGAGGTAAGCTATTATCACTTTATTTTTCCATTTCAAATTATGATCTAAAAAACTACTTATTTCATATAATTCACATTTACCCAACTATGTAGTTCAACAAATAGCTACTGATATTCAAGGCTTCATTTTGAGGTATGTAATAAACAAGTTTTATTTATAGACTACAGATATATTTTCACATACTCTTTCTTTTCCCATTAAAGAATATTCTTCCCGTAGTATTAGTCTTTGTCATTTCTTTCCATCTCTCCTTCTATTTCTCCATTCATTCCATAATCAGTGAAATTTCTACCCTATTTCCCATTGTAGCGGTTGTACAATAATTTCCAAGACAAAGCTTGTGCAATAATTCCCCAAAAGGGAAACCCTCAAAACATTGCACCAGAAAGAAGACTATATTATATGACTAAATAAGGTAAAAACCAATTAGATTATCTGTTGAGTTGTTTTTATTGCATTCAGTTCCTTGTGATCCCAGCTGGGGTTTTCTTGGTAAAGATACTAGAAGTTGTCATTTTTATGTCTAGGCCATTTTGTAGATGAGTAAACTGAAGTAAACAGGATTAAATGACTTGCTCAGAATCATACATCTACTAAGTGTCTGAAGTCAGATTTGAAGTAAAAAAAATTTACGATTAAGATAGAGGGATGAACTGAGAGAAAGAAGAAGGAACAGGTAAAATGGGGAAATTTTTTTTTCTCACAAAGGTAGAACTGGAGAGGGGAAAGGGTAGTGGTGGCAAAGAATTCTTGAACTGATCTCATTAGAATTGTTCCAAAGAGCCAAGAGTACATATTCAGTTGGGTATAGAAATCTATCTTACCTAATAGAGAGATAGGAGTGGAAATTTTCAGATAGAAAGAAATGGTTGGAGGGGCCGGGGTGAGGGTGGGGGGGTGGCTGCTATGAAATGTAAGAAGACAAGTTTGGGGGAGACACTGAGCAGAAGAAAGACTTTTGAGAAGGGATAGGGTAAAAAGAGAGGGAAAAGGATAAACAGAAAAAAATGGAATGGAGGGAAATGCAGTGTTAGTGATCATAAATGTGAATGGGGAAAACTAGCCCATAGAATGCAAGCAGATAGAATCTGAATAGAAACCAGAATCTAACAATATGTTGTTTATAGTAGACACACTTGAAACAGAAAGACAGATATTCACAGGCATAGAGTTTTTTAAAAAAGAGTCAGAGAAGAAACAATTATGCTTCAATTTAAGTAAAAAAGATAGAAGTAGCCATCATGATCTCAGATAAAGCAAAATTAAAAAATAAACCTAATTAAAATAAATGATCAAGGAAACCACTTTTTGATAAAAGGTACCATAGACAATGAAGTAATATAAAAAAAATTTACAGTAAATTCTC